>NC_056731.1:609240991-609400991 GCF_019279795.1 Protopterus annectens | reverse complement strand
CAGATGTCAAACATTACACTGTGTACATTTGAAGTCATCTGCTAAGACAGCTGCAAAACATTATCATCTTGTTTGCCTACCACTGCTTCATTTCATGGTTGGGGATAAAACATGACACTGGTTTTCTTAATTCAGTGAGTTAAAACAGAAGGAACCCATCATGATAGTAACCGAAAACAAATGCTAGACATTTCAGAGATAATTCCAGTGAAAAAGCAATCAGTAGACATGCCTTTATTATCACAGCAACTCCTAAATTTGAGCTGTCAGTATATTGTTTTCATGTGAACAAACTGTTTTAAATGCCAGTTTTTCATCTGGGACATTGCCATAATATTAAAAGGGCCAGATGATTATGAATAGTGTATCCATGTTTTTCTAAATAATTCTTATTACATTTTAAAGAAACATCCTGAAACATCTAACACTCTAGAAGAATATACAGTCATTGGTGTCCATAAAAACATGTACCCTAAAAATTCTAATTAAAAAATTAACATTAAAGAGATTCAGTATAGGTAATAACCCAGATAGATATCAGTATAACAATAAATTAGCTTTAGGTTAACATAAGGATTATTCAGCAGATGTTAGTGCCCAAGGTCCAAAAATAGAGTGAAATTGTATATTGTATACTAGTTATGAGTTCCTTAGTGTGGATTAAGAACTACCATGTTATTCCAAATCAGCTGTACAGTAAGATCTCCCCAAATACTGCTCCAAACCATCTCCTGTGTCTTACCTCATTCTTTCTACTACATACAAGACGTATTACATCAAAAATTATTCACATCATGAATGCCCCAAGGGGGCCTTGTTATTAGTCTTACCCCTCCCAACTATACTACTATAATCACTTAGCCTTGTTTCCCTTCCTATTAACATAAATTCAAATGCATGAACCCATTTTATTTGTACAACAGGAGAAGATAATTTGATAATGAAACACATTTTTCTAGGTAATGTTTGCTAAATCTTTATTTCGTTTCCAAACAAAGCTATCTCTGATACATTATCTGAAGTTTCAGGATTCCTGAGTTAACATTTTCTTTATTTTATATTAAGCTGCTGCTACTTTTTTCTATAAAAAGCATGACATTTTGCTGGAGAGTTAATGTACAGTGCTTGTAGTCTGCCTGCAGAACAAATTATTTAATAAGCTTTCCATAATGCTCTGTCTGCCTTCCTACTTCCACCAGCTAAGAAAAATACAATGATTTTACTAGTGTAGACCTCCTAATCAGCTATTGCTCCCATCAATTAATAGTTCATAATGATGTCTGTCAACTGCAAAGGATTGTATCTCACTACAATTCTTACAAGTTTTAGCACATCTGCTAGTGTGTATAGCACAGTGAGTAAATAATGTAAATAGCAAACATGATACCAGAGAAATACCCTAATAGCTTCGAGATTAGCTATTACTAAGTTTTATATAAGTGCATTTTAGTACTGAGGAAATGTAGTTTTCCAGCCTTGATGGTAGAGAGCACTTTTCTTAAAGAAAAGCAAGTACAAAAAAGGAAACCTAACTGTACAGGAATGATTGTTTTTGATATTGACATATAACAGTCAAACAGATTGTTGTCAAAATATGTTATGCAAGATCGATGTCATAGATCACTTAGCATTCTTATTAAAAATCAGAGAACAGGATTCAAGATGGTATTGCTAGTTTAAACCATAGTGTATTAGTTAAAACTGTTAGGATTTGATTTATATTCAGTGCTGTATCTTACTGTTTAATTGTAATGACAGGTCATGGAGTGACCACAGCAGTAAAAGAAAATAAAGCATGGTGTTGGTGGAGGTCCTGATGTAATGTGCACAACGTTCACATTCAGGTAAAGGGTCAGGAGATGTTGCTGATAGGGGTTCTGATGAGATGTGATGCACAGCAGGTCTACAGGAAGTGCCTGGTTACACCAACTAGGGACTGAAGAGGAAAGCACATTATGGAGTACAGCATGTGGCCTGACTGTCCTGATAAGTTTTCTACAAAGCCCATGATGACACAGCTTTTAGCAAAAGGGCCTCTTTTAAGAAGTTCACATATTGTAACTCTGCTTGTTTGCCAAAATGTTGTAGCATGTACCTTCATTCACCTGATAAAACATAGATCTACTAAGGAAAGAGAATTAATTTGAGTTACTTAACGAATATCTGACATCTGAAAATAATGATCTTTGATTAGAAATAAAATGCATGTTGTTTATTATTACAGCAAGACAAAAATGTTGTAGTCATAGTAAGTTTTGTTATTACATGCTCTGTGTTTTTAATTCACTGTGAGCAGTATTGTTCCGTGTAATATTGAAATGATGCAGACCAAGTTTTTGAACAAGGTACAAAATCTGTTTTCTATTTTAACTTGTTATATTCATTTATGTATTAAGAAAAAGGAAGATTGTCTTTATCATTATATCTGCAGTTTATTATTCAGTGTGGAGCAATTTGCATAGTAAGCTTTAGTCAACAATTGATGTGAGGTAATTCTTCCTTGTAAACAACCTCTAATTGGCTACGTGGAAGCACGCAGCTTTATGTGTTTCAGCATTAATGTGCTAGCTAGCCATATGTAAGAACTGTTACCTGCCATTATATGAGTCTGCATGCTGGCCTGTAAAATGGGGAAACTCATTTTAGCTTAAATAATCCCCTTTTAATATTTAAAATGTATTTTTTGTCAGATGGCATGTTTGGCCTCCGCTGTGCTCCGCTTAAGCATGGCATATGTGCCGAAAAAAACTCTTTAGATTTTTAATATTTTACATCAGGTTTACATACCAATGGCCATAGTTTTGGCCATTGGCATGCCTGGTGCAACTAATACATGCCTTACTTTTTGTTGTCACAGCCCCGTTTTTTATTTTGCATTCTGGTACACGAAAGTTCCTGCATACATTTCTAATGCAGACCCGGGTCTTACACAGATGCCTGTCTGCTTACTGGATCACAAATTCACCTCATTTGCATGTTTTTCACCAGAAAATGAGGTGATTTGCATTATGTGATTACCTCCATGCCTGAACAGTGCCGGGAGGCTTGTGCATGCATCTGAACTCCGTATTTGAGCCGTGCCACTCTGCTTACACAGAGATTAGCTCCGTGTAAGCTTTACTGAATTTACCCCTATGTGAATACAATAGCTTATCTATGACTGCATGAAGCTCAGTCATTTAAATCATCTGTAGTTGTTCTTACATATGGCTAGCTAGCACATTAATGCTGAAACACATAAAGCTGCGTGCTTCCACGTAGCCAATTAGAGGTTGTTTACAAGGAAGAATTACCTCACAAATTCTTGATTAATGACAAGAAACAGCCTCACATCAATTGTTGACTAAAACTTACTATGCAAATTGCTCCACACTGAATAATAAACTGCAGATATAATGATAAAGACAATCTTCCTTTTTCTTAATACATAAATGAATATAACAAGTTAAAATAGAAAACAGATTTTGTACCTTGTTCAAAAACTTGGTCTGCATCATTTCAATATTACATGGAACAATACTGCTCACAGTGAATTAAAAACACAGAGCATGTAATAACAAAACTTACTATGACTACAACATTTTTGTCTTGCTGTAATAATAAACAACATGCATTTTATTTCTAATCAAAGATCATTATTTTCAGATGTCAGATATTCGTTAAGTAACTCAAATTAATTCTCTTTCCTTAGTAGATCTATGTTTTATCAGGTGAATGAAGGTACATGCTACAACATTTTGGCAAACAAGCAGATTTACAATATGTGAACTTCTTAAAAGAGGCCCTTTTGCTAAAAGCTGTGTCATCATGGGCTTTGTAGCCAACTTATCAGGACAGAAAGGCCACATGCTATACTCCATAATGTGCTTTCCTCTTCAGTCCCTAGTTGGTGTAACCAGGCACTTCCTGTAGACCTGCTGTGCATCACATCTCATCAGAACCCCTATCAGCAACATCTCCTGACCCTTTACCTGAATGTGAACGTTGTGCACATTACATCAGGACCTCCACCAACACCATGCTTTATTTTCTTTTACTGCTGTGGTCACTCCATGACCCGTCATTACAATTAAACAGTAAGATACAGCACTGGATATAAATTTGTCGGGGGGACATCCCATATGGCCATCTCATGGGGATGCTGGCTACACAATGGAACCATGAATGATGACACCCATCATAAATGCACATACACACACACCGAAGAATGCCATAATGAGGCACACACACAAACTAGTAACATAGTAGAGCATGTGTTTGGGCTGCTCAAGTCACGGTTCTGCTGCCTTGATGTATGTGGTGGTGCCCTGTAATACTCTCCACCCACATGTGCACACATGTTCATCGTATGTGGCATGCTACACAATATGATCCTGCGAAAACAGCTGCAACAGGAAAGGGGGACACAGCCCCACAAAATTGCCAAGGTCCCCACAGGCACAGGGGGACTTGGAGAAGGACCTCCCTGAAGCCTGTCCCTGTAGGCAGACATAGGCATGCCCAGTACACCCTGGCCTTATCAAAGAGGCAACGCATTGCACATACACTGACACCCTAGGGCCCCAGGGTCTGACACCTGTCTCCTACTCACACACAGTAAAAAGGATGCTACACATAACACACTACCTGTACCTTACCATGTATAGGCTGTGTACTGCATGCATCCAACAGAGTCAGCCCTGAAGCACTTTCCTCACAACTGCTGCAGGCATAAGGTAAGTCACTCTTCTTAACAACTAATGAATGGAGGAGTATGTTGTGGTACCATATCTGTGGTATCACTGCATGTATGCAAGGGGATGGGGTGGCCTCCTGGTATAGCATCAGACAACTGACATCTATGTGGGACAACAGGAAATGTCCACAAATACTGGCTTCCCCAAAATATACAGTAGTCCCCTAGGTGACAAAACCCACTGCAGTATATGTGGGGAACTAACAAACTGCAGAGTCATAGGTCACATGCATGGATGTAAATGCTGGAGTCCCATACACACCTCTCAACCTCTCCCAGCAAGTCAGCTGTACAAAGCCATAAAGAAATGTGTGGCAAAGGACCACAAATAGGGACAATGATGAAATATTCCTCTTACAAACTTACACAGTAATATCACAGCAGGTCTTGCAGTTGCATTAACTCTCTGAAGGGTAAGAAGTCTGAAACTCAAATGTCTGTCACTACTTTCTAACCTTCGTTCTTTATTGATATGCCAGTATTCTCCAAGACAAGTACAACACTATGCTAAATGGAACTAAAATGTAAAGCAAACATCTGGACAATCTGTGCAAATGTGTACAGTTGAGAGATATGCCCCCCTCCCCCAACACATCTGTGTTCTCATAGAAATGCAGTAACATTTATGTTTGCAGGGTAATAGCAGCAGGCCACACATACCCACAGCTGTCCAATCAACTTGATAACTTGTTGCATGTCCACAATATGCAGGGGTCAATGAGCTATGTATATGTGTGGTTAATACTATCAGCCCTTACTGTTGGCTGGGCTTAGTGGTCTAAGTACAGTACTGTGGTTGACAGGGTCCATGTTTCAAGACTATCTTTGCCAAGTACTTTGCATGTCAGGCACAAGGTAAGTCACTCTTCTTAACACCTAACAAATGGAGTAGTATGTATTGTTAGTATATCTATGGTATCGCTGCATGTATGCAAGGGAATGGGGTGGCCTACCAGGATAGCAGCATACAACAGACAGCTATGTGGGACAACAGGAAATGTTTGCCAAATACTGGCTGCCCCAGAATATGCAGTAGTCTCCAAGGTGCCAAAACTCACTGCAGTATATGTGCGGGACTAAGACACTGTAGAGTCAAAGGTCACATGCATGGATGTCAATGTTGGAGTCCCATACACACCTCTTAGCCTCTCACAGCAAGTCATCTGTACACTGCCATAAAGAAATGTGTGGCAAAGGGCCACAAAAAGGGACAGTTATAAAACATTGCTCTGACAAACTTAGACAGTGATATTACAACAGGTCTCGCTGTTGCATTATGTCTCTGAAGGTAAGAAGTCTGAAACTCAAAAGTCTGTCATTACTTTCTAAGTCCAATTTGTAATGATATGCCAGTATTTCCAAGTCAGTCATAATACTGTGCTAAATGTACCTGAAATATGAACCAAACATCTGGACAGTCTGTGGTAATTTGTACAATTGAGAGGTATACCCCCCTTCCCCCCAACACACCTGTGTTCCCTTGAGATATGCAGTAACATTTATGTTTGTAGGGTAATAGCATCAGACCACACATTCTCACGGCTATTCCAATCAACTTACTAACTTGTTCCATGCCCACAATATGCAGGGGTCAATGTGCTATGTCTGTGCATGGTTAATACTGTCAGGAAGTAAACAACACTTACTGTTGGCTATTGTGGTTTGGTGATCTAAGTACAGTACTGTGGTTGACAGGGTCTGTGCTACCAGACTGGCCATGCCAGCTATTTTGCATGTCTGCTACACCTACAGTAGGAGTTGTACACTCTGTACAGAAGGCAATATTTGTTACTGCAGGAAAGCTGGTCAATGGAGGGATAGGGGGCCACACATACAACAGGGATAAGTCATAAATATTGCACTTACAAACACAGAAAGTTGATATAATAACAGCCGTTGCAGTAGCATGAAGTCTCTGAAGGTCAAGGAGTCTGAAACTCACGTTTGTCATTACTTTCTAAGTTCAGTATGTAAAATATTCACCATTATTTGCCACACAACCACACTATTATGACAAATGTGCCCAAATTATGAGCTAACCATCTGCACAGTCTGTGAAGATGTGTACACTTGAGAGGTATTCCCCCTCCCCTCAACACACCTATGTTCACATAGAATTGCAGTAACATCTATGTCTGTAAGGTGATAGTAGCAGGCCACACATTGCCAGGGCTGTCAAAATCAACTTGATAACTTGCTCCATTTCTGCAATATGCAGAGGTCAATGTGCAATGTATGTTTGTGTTTAATAGTGTCAGCAAGTAGACAACACTTACTGGTGGCTGCTGTGGCTTATTGGTCTAATTGCAGTACTGTAGTTATCAGGGTCCATGGTTTGAGACTGGCCTTGGCAACTATCTTGCATGTCAGCTACACCAACAATAGGAGTTCTACACACTGGCCGGAACTCAATATTTGTTACTGCAAGAAAGCTGGACAATGGAGGGACAGAAGACCACACATATGGACAGTACACAGGTCTGAGTAACCTACACAGTGCCTACTACAACAGCAAGTTGTGACAATTCGACTGCCAGGATATAAAGGCTGCCACATCAGTGTGTCAGTACTGAAAACAAGTAAGTGGGCACCATCCATACCCATGGAATGACTGGGTGTCACAGAATGTCCACACGTATTCCTCATATATCTGTTCTGCTTGTCATAACATTGCATTTGCCTGACAAGCTATTGGCAAACCAATAAAGGTTGATGTGAAAACAGCAATGACAGACTGTAGAGATCAGATGTCATCCTCAAAAGTAATTGCAAGCTAATACAAAACCATTCCTCCAACTGTGTAAGTTTGGAAGAGCAATATTAAGAGCCTACCCCCATGTCTGGACCTGTGTCTGACTGTTATATATGGGCCTGTCCAGATGTCCGTCTGTAACAGTCTGACAGCTATGGCCAACCTGTAGCCTGACAATAACAGTGCAACACAAACCGTCTGAGGACCACAGCAGATCTATAAGGCACAATAATGCACAACCTGCTAAACAGGTACAGCCAGAGGTGTGAAGTCTGTAACCCTGTGTGTGATGTTTCTACCCTACTCATGCCATAACTACAAATACATAACAGTAGCAACTGTAGAAAACAGCTATGTCTGCACTACAGAAGGACAAAAAGACACATATAAGAGGGTGGGGAACCACTGGCCAGACAAACATAGAATGTGCACCCTGGAACAATTTCTGCTGTAACATAGTTCCCTGCAGTGTATGGGGTCAGTAAACAAATGTCTGTTAGTGCTCCTTCACATAACTCTATACTGATATGCCATTCACATACCAGGAAATCACAGTGCTATGTAGACTATACCACACATATCATGGAAAACTCTGCTCAGTCCATTGTACTCTGTACCCACGCCAGGATATGACTCAGTTAATAAGGATAGCACAGAGCCAGCAGATTCCTCACACTGTATAACACTGAGGTGTTGGACTGTTTACACAGCTTTATCAGCCATTCAGCTTTAGCACACAAAATTCTGGACCGGACTACATCTACCTCTGGAATGGAGTCTAGCGCTTACTATTGAAGGTCTTACTGGGCATGCTCCTACACTTACAGCCCCAGCCCATGTAGAAACATCTGACTATACAACTCTTTTGTCCAAATATGTCTTTGCATACAGGCAGCTAGTTACACTTTAACTGTGTCTCCCCACCCCCATCAGACAGGATTAACCGCAGCTACCTGGAGGTTGCACATATGTGATATATCTGCATCTCTTGAGTGTGATAGGCATACATATATTTAGGTTGTTGTTGTTTGTCGTTTGGCTTTTCCTGGTTAGGGGTCACCACAGCAGAACTCTGGTCCGCTAATGATTGGCAGTTGGTTTTATGGTGTCGAGTTGCCAGCCCGACGCTCAACCTTCAATAAGGCATGCCCATTCAACGCATGTCTTTCAAACGCCCACTCAACTGCGGGGAAGACATGTAGACTCCACACAGAAGGCACTCCCAACCCAAGCCGAGAATCGAATGGGAGAACCTCTTGCTGTGAGGCAACAATGCTACCGCTGCACCTCCATGGAAGACAAACATATATTTAGGTAACATATACAAATATATCAATTATAGACAGGCAGAGACAGGGGGAGGGAGAGACAGACAGAGATGGATAGAGAGAGAGAGGGACAGACAGACAGACAGACAGACAGACAGAGGCATAGAGAAAGAGAGACACCATGAAAGGCATAGAGTGATGTCTTCATGCAGACAGTTGCACGCCAATAGCAATCAATGCCATGTGCCAGTATAAAGGTGACTTCCATTGTGTAATAGTAGTCAGGTAGGGGTTGTAATCTCATCTCACCTGCTGTGTGTGTGTGTGTGTCTGTGTGTGTGTGTGTGTGTGTGTGTGTGTGTGTGTGTGTGTGTGTGTGTGCATGTGTGTTTGTAGGTTAAAGTATTTTGAGACCTTTTCCATCAAGTAGACTTCAAAACTGCCCTACTTTACAAGCCTTGCTGATGTTATCCACCTTACAAGTATCTTTGGACACACTTCAGCCCTGTAAGTTCTGTAGCACCCGTGATAAATCTATAGTATTATAATCCATATACGTAGATAGGTAGGGGTTCTAATCTCCACCCTGGCAATTGTTTGTAGGTTAAAGTATTTTGAGGCCTTTTCCATCCAGTAAACTTCAAAAGTGACCTACTTAAAAGGCTTACTGATGTCATCCACCTTAGAAGTACCTTTGGACACTCTTCAGTCCTATAAGCTCCCTGGCACCAGAGCTAACTATTTAGTACTATAGTGCATATATTTAGATAGGTAGGGGTTCTAATCTCATCACTGGTAACTTTGTTTGTAGGTTAAAGTATTTTGAGGCCTTTTCCACCCAGTAAACTTCAAAGAGTACATACTTTACAAGGCTTGCTGATGTCATCCACCTTAGAAGTACCTTTGGACACTCTTTAGCCCTATAAGCTCTGTAGGGCAGGTGAAAAATACATAGCTGTATAGTACATATATCTAGATAGGAAGGGTATCTAATCTCAGCACTGGCAAGTGTGTGTGTTTGTGTGTGTGTGTGTGTGTGTGTGTGTGTGTGTGTGTGTGTGTGTGTGTGTGTGTGTGTGTGTGTGTGTGTGTGTGTTGGTAGGTCGTAGCATTTTGAGGTCTTTCCCACACAGTACACTTCCCATTGCCCTACTTTACAAGGCTTGCTGATGTCATTCACCTTAGAAGTACCTTTGGACACTCATCTACCCTGCAATCTCTGTGGCACATGTGGTAATGACCTAGCACTGTAGTACAAATAACTAGATTGATAGGGGTTCTAATCTCAACACTGGTACCTTTGTGTGACTGGTATTGTGTGTGTATGAGAGACCCATGTCCTGTGTGTGTTGGTTATACCCTTTTGAGGCCTGTTCCACCCTGGTGGCCCCCTTGCATTATCTTACATGGCCTGATCATGTCATCAACCGTAGATCCACTGTTGGAGACATTCTAGGTATATGAACTTTGTGGAGCATGTGATAAATAGACAGTACTGTCATGCATACAAATAAGTAGGTAGGGGTTTGAATATCTCCTGTGTGTGTTAATAGGTTCATAGGTTCATAGGTTTATACTAGGCTATCTGCCCTGGGGCATTTACAAGCCTAGCCAGAGTGTGTTTGGCTTTTGCCACCCTTTTAGATCAGTTTACTGTGCCTCTGTAGAGTAGGTTACAGAAGATAGCCCTTTTAAGGTTAGTTTACTGTGCCCCTGTCTAGCAGGGACACAGAAGAGATCCCAGGGGTGAACTTATGATCTCCCATCCACTCATCAAGATTTCTCATGAAGAGGGTCAGTGAGGGGCTCTGCCTAACATGGACTGGGATTCTGTTCCAGAGTGAGGGCAGCCTCTGGGATATGAATCTGTCCCTCCAGCATGTTCTATTTATTTCTGTGCTGAGGTTTAAGTCCCTGGAGCATGTAGCTCTAAGGGATTTGGATTTCCTGAGGTGGGGCATGTCCATTAATTCTGGGTTGGACATGGCTTTATACATCAGGCATAGATCACCTCTGAGTAGGCGGTAAGCAACTGAGTAGAGCTGGAGTTTCTTTAGCCGAACTGCATAGGGCATCTGTTTGAGTACCTTGATCCTCTTGGTGAGGTACTTTTGGGGCCTCTCCAGTTGCTGCAGGTGTCGGTTAAGGTACATCCCAAATGGGGCATTGTATTCAATTATGGGCCTGATGAGTAGAGGGGCACAATGACCTCTCTTGTTCTAGATGTGAACCCTTTCGTGATAAGGTGGGCTATATAGAAGGTCTTTCTAACCACTCTGGCAATGTTATTGTCAAAAGAGAGGTTTCTATCTACTTGGGTCCCCAAATCCCTAATTACTTCTTCCGTACTTAATGGATTACCACCTATGTGGTAATTTGTGGCACTGTTTTTCCCAAAGGGGATGACTATGCACTTTTTGGCATTTAGCTTAAGGCCATGGCTCTGGCACCAGTTATCCGTCTCTGTGAGACCCTTTTGGAAGATGCTTGTGTCAGCCAGAGAGTTGATTATGGCACCCAGCTTGTCATCAACTGTGAACTTGGTCAGCCATAGTCCCCCCGTATTAGCCTGTACCTCAGAGAAGTATATACCGAACAAGAGAGGTCCCAGGACTGAGCCTTGTGGGACGCCACTTGTAACTGATTTGGAGTCTGACATGGCACCTGCAATACTGACCATGTGGGTTCTATCCCTGAGCCAGTTTGCAACCCATCTTGTGACATAGGGGTTGATGTTTAAGCTGGTGAGCTTATTTATGATGCCCGAGTGGGGTATTGTGTCAAAGGCTTTTGCGATGTCCAGGTAGGCTGTGTGGACCTCCTTTCCTTCATCTATGGCCTTGGTAACTGTTTCAAAGATGTTGACTAGGTTCAAGAGACAAGATCTGCCCTTAACAAAGCCGAATTGGGTGGGATCCAGTGTCTGGAGGTTACCAATGTCTTTGTTTATGAGTTCCATGATGATACGCTCCATAGCTTTGCAGACCAGACTAGTCAGGCTTATAGGGCGATAGTTTCCTGGGTCCATTGTGGCACCACCTTTGTGGAGCGGGACCACTCTTGCTGTATGCCATTCCTTGGGTACATATCCTGTAGCAAGGCTGAGATTGAACAGTAACTTTATGTGAGGGTTTAGTTCTTCTTGGAGCTCATGTAAGACACAGCCCGGGACACCATCTGCTCCCATTGATGCTGTGTTTTTTGCTTTGGAAAGGGCAGCTCTCACCTGTGCATTTGTGATGTCAGGGAGTCTACATTCTGTTGGGATAGACATTTGGTCTTTTGGGGGGAAGGGGAGGAAAGTTTGCACTGAACCTGTCTGCCAGGATGTTGGCAATGTCTGTGGGATCAGTGTATTTTTTGTCATTTTGTACTAACTCAGAGCATATCTGGGAGTTGCCCCCCAGATTCTTGACGTAACTAAAGAAGGCCTTGTGATTTTCTTTAGTGTCTTGTGCAATTTTTCTTTCGAAGCTGGCCTTAGATAATTTTATGAGGGATCATAGTTTCTTGCTAGTACTGATCAGAGATGCCTTCCCTTTTTGGGATTTTGCTCTGTCATGTAGTAGCTTCCTCCTACTGTTGTATAGCTTATTTATGGCCGGGGTCCACCAGACTGGTCTCCTGCCTTTGGAGGAGTGAGTCTTGGTTTTATTTGGGATAGCACAATCCATGTATTCCTGTAGGTGCCCACAGAATGCATTAGTAAAGGATTATGCTGTTTGGGAAGTATTTTCCACTGGCCCGGTGGCTTTGAAGGATTCCACCTCAGTTTTGAGAAGTGTGAAATTTGCTTTTGAGAAAATTTTCACCGTGATTTCCTTGGCTGAGGGTGGGGATGGGATATGGATGTCCAGTGAGATTAATTTATGGTCTGATCTTACCAATGAGGGACATACCTCTGGTGTGGAACATAGAGTTCCCATGTTGGTGATGACCAGGTCCAATATGTTATCCCATCTTGTGTGAGTGGTGACCAGTTGTTCCATAGCATTTGATTTTATAAATTTTAGGAACTGTTGGGCAAGGCTGTTGGGGCTTGAGTAGTTTTCCCAGTCGATGTTTGGGTAGTTGAAGTCACCCAATATTATTGTGTAAATAAATCACAACTTCCTACACCGATTAATCTTGGGAATGCCTTTATGGATGTTGGGATAAACCACCCAAAATTGTGATTGTTCTCACATATTGCTCTTACAAACCTGGACAAGTGATAGGGACCAGTTGGTTATACCATTTCAAAATGTGTCAACCCCCTTCCCATGACATTACTTTAAAGGGCCTGTTGTTGTCATCCACCTTACATGCAAATGCTACAGGCCATACCACTCATCTGCACAGATGTATGCAAAATGTCCAGATGTTTGCAACATATGTGTGGTCAATGTCTCCTAACAATGGGATTTTATGGCAAGTCATTGGCAAATACATGACAGTTGCCATAGTTACACACATGTCAGCTTCAGACATCATGTCCGTCTGAAATGTCATGATGATGCAAAGTCTGTTTCCCTATTACTTGTCCAGGTTTGTAAGAGTAATATGTGAGAACAATCACTATTTTGGGTGGTTTATCCCAACATCCATAAAGGCATTCCCAAGATTAATTGATGTAGTAAGTTGTGATTTATGTCCCTGGCATATGATCTCTGTGGCACATGCAATATGTATGTAGCACTATAATACATACAAGTAGATAGGTAGGGGTTGTAATCTGACCATTACCAACTGCGTGACTGCATGTGTTTCTGTATGCATATCCCCTTTGGCTGTCTTGCTTGTTTGTATGCGATGGTTGTACCATTTTGTGTGCTTGTTCCACCCTGTTAACTCCCCCATTGCCAACATAACCATAGCCCCAACAGATGTCATCCACCCTAGAAGCACAGTTACACATTTCCTAACAGAAAGGCACTGTGGCGCATGCAATAGTCATGTAAGTCTGCATTCTACATAACTAGATAGGTAGGTTTTCTAATCGGAAAAGTGTCAACTCTGTGTGCATGTGTGATTCAATGCATGCCCCCATGCAGCAGTGTGTGTGTGTGTGTTTCAGATAGCTCCAGTATGTTAAGGGCCTGTGAACCCCCAACTGGCAATCTTAACAATCCCTGTAGTAGTGGCAGACACTGCAACACTATAGTAGCTCTTTGGTGCTTGTGTTATGTATATAGCAGTATTGTTTGTAAAACTAGGCAGGTAGAGGTTCTACCATTAGCAGGTCATAAGTGTGTGTGTGCGCGTGTGTGTGTGTGTGTGTGTGTGTGTGTGTGTGTGTGTGTGTGTGTGTGTGTGTGTGTGTGTGTGTTGTGTGTACATCCCTTTCAGCAGTCTAACTGTGTTATGGACACCAGCATACCTCTCAACCCCTCACAGAAAGACATCTGATGAAAGCCGTATGGAAAAGAGGGGCAAAGACCAAACACTGAGCGCAACCTTCACATACTGACACATAGTGACACTCATGGAAAGTAGATACCAGAACAGGTTGTGCATTTTAATGCACTTTCCAAATGGTATGTGTTGTTACATGACAATATCCGTCATTAATCCATGTTAGTGTGTCATGATTTTCAAACAGTTTGCCAGAAAAAAACAATGTTATGGCAAACGGAAGTCAGATTGGTGTCAAACATCTGGACAATCTGCAGACATGTGTAGAGGTAACAGGTATGTCACCCATCTGTACTACCCTGCAGGTTGCAGTCCATGTTTGCCAAGGTGTGACCTGTGATAACAACTGAAACAATAAAGAGGTCCCAAGAGTGTAGGACAACGAACATTTCATACAGTTGTCTACTAATTGCACAGAGCAGTTATTACACATCAGAAGCACTGCAATGTTATGACAACATAAGCTAAGGTAATGTCATGCAAATAAGGTGTCATAGTAGCAAAGCAATGGAAGTCCTGTGTGTTGCAATTGATGTGGTTATGGAATGTCCTTCCAGCTGTCATGTTACTACAAGACATGTCCCACAGTCCACATTTGATAAGGTGGCAACCACAATCTGTGTTGCCTATGTGTGTGCAATATGTAGACATGTGATGGCCCTGTGACCACCTTCTGCCGCCAATTACCCACATGTATAGAGGCATAAATGCTAACTTCCACCACCCACATACATAGGTACAGCCTAAGGCTGTGTCAACTGTAAGTATTATGCAGTATGTCACTGATCCACACGCTGCTGTAAACACACTGCAATGGACCATACAATGGGTATTGAATGATGTCAAGGTCTTGGCCTAAAGGTGAATGTGAATGCAGGCAACAGTATCAGCATACCATATGGGAAGGACATGTCCCCAGTATTTCCCACATCAGCACCAACCCCATAAACACACAGACTGTAATGACAGACCTGGGTGCTCAGGATGGCAGCAATGTTGCATTCAGGCAACAAATAGTGGCAGTGGTCAGGAATTGCTTGTATATGGTTTACCACATAGGTAAAGGGACACCATCCAGACAAAAGGTGGACATTACCTCTAAATAGTCCTTAGTACAACATTACATTAGCAGCATGGCCAGTCTGCTATGCACTTATGCAGACATCTGTAGAAACTGTAAAGTCTATATTAACACCCATAAAGGTCAGCCATGGCCCTCAACACCTGTTCCACACAGCCTGTAGTCAGTACTGCCCCGCTGGTCACCAGTCCGGTTGTCCACAGGTGTCTGTGGTATACCTAGATGGCAATGTTTTGTTCAGCACTTCAACAGCTGCCCCATGTATGAGAGTATAACTCTGTGTGCATTCTCGGCATGAGAAGCCTGACTCACATATGAAATAGTAGAAACAAATGCTGAAGAGTCAGTTTGGCTCCCAGAGGTTTCCCTGCGTCAGGACTTCACTCCCCAAACAAGTCAAACACAGTACCATGCATACCCTCATCAACTGCATCTAGATTGAGTGGATGGGGAAAAAAAATCTGTCCTTGTGGTTTAACCTGTGTCCAGCAATGGCAGGGGCATCAGGTGCTGCTTGATGATACTGTTGGGGGTAAAGTAATGTCAGCAGCTACCTAGGATGTACACACACAGACACCTGGAACAGAAACAGAATAAGATATGTGAGACAACAGTTAGTCAGCAGTACTAACAGGAATAATGCATCATGGCAGAAAAGTATATGCACTTTGATGTGCACCCATGACAATTGCCAGCAGACAGCACCTTACACGGCATAACATTACTACACTTCACACTGGCATATATTCGCCTTGTGCATCAGACACATATTAGCATGTCCCTGCATCAATGGTATGCATAACAGGGATGTGGCACAAGTATCGTCACATGCACAGGGTGTGGTGTGGGGTAGCCAAAGGCCTAGGCTGGGCCATACAGTTGACATCATGTGTGTGTGTGTCTGGAGGGGTGGTGTTCAGCTGGGCCATGGAGAGGAGCTGTGTGTGTGTCTGGTGGTGACCTGCATGTGATAGTGATGTGTGAGTGTGTGTATGCACACAGTCAAGCCACGTGCTAGCCCTACATGTGGGTATGTTGGACAGCCATGGACCATATATGGTACATTGTACAGTTCACCATCTCTGACCATGGACATGGGAACTGGTTCTGCCAGGAGTGTCAGTGGCACCACCAGACCAAAGGCCAGATGTGGTCCTACTTCCTGACAGTGACTGCTGTCTGCTGGATCTGTGTCCCTCACAAGAATGGCCAGGGCCATTTGCCCATGGCCTGCCAAAGTGTGGTGTGGACAGCACCCTCCCTTCTGTAGTGTTGGTGGTACTGCCACTATGGGAGTGTGAATGTGCATGGCCTTGTGGGCTCTCAGCTGATGTTGCTGCTGACCTATGTCTATGTGTCTGACACCCTACTCCCATCACATGTTCAAGCACAGACATTGCATGGTTGAGCACTGATAATGTCTCACCCCACCATCTATCCACATCAGCAAAATGATGTACAGCGTCACCAATGCCATGGAGGTCATCACACATGGCATGTAGTGTTGCATCCATGACCCTGATCCATCTGGTGTACAGTTCACAACATTTCTGTGCCTCTATGATGGACCAAACCATGCATCAGGTGACACCTGCTGTGACAGCTCTGACAGAGGCTGGATGGGCAGCAGCCCTCCTTCGAGCACCACTGTCAATCTGCCTGTGTGGGACCTCACCAGCTCTCTGGCTATGGCTAGTATCTACTCTCACAGATGCCATAGTCACCACACTAGCCTATTGTATGCCACCACCCACCGACTGTCCTATATCTGTGGCTGAGGGGACTGGGTATGTGTGGGCATACTGACCTGTGTAGGGACATTGTTGGTGGAAGTGGGATGTCAATCAGTGGTACAGATTCAGCCCCCAACAACCCCACCAGTGCCTTACTATGACCACCATCTTCATCAGAGTCTGATGAGACACTGACATCAGGTTGTGAGGGGGGAGATACCCCAACGCCCATGTTCGCTTGTGAGGGGAAGACAACATATGTAAATTACTACCTGCACTATAATGTTTGCTGATACACACACACACACACACACACACACACACACACACACACACACACACATACAGGTGAGGTGGCACAAAGACATTATATAGACCACACTTTCTGAATGATGACACATGCAGGACACACATTCAGATCACAACAGATACACTCTGGATAGACTCTTAACAACATGCAATACAGCTATGTCCAGTTAATGTTGCTACTACTATACACCTGTGAGATATGTGAGGAGTGGCAGTATGTGATGGACCTTCACCTAACACACAATGTACCCGTGTACATAATACTAATGTACCCCTGTATAGTACAGTGGCATCAGCTATACAACAATATGTGCCAATATGTTACAGCTCCTGTGAATAGGGTCCCATGATGACCAATGTGATGGACCGCAGTTAACCCCACCACACGTGAACATGCACATATTGTAATATAGCTAAGCCTAACAGTTGTGTGAATGGAAAACTGTCTGCCCTCAATATTCCTATGATATTGTCGAGCCATAACAAGACAGTTGCACCCTCACTGGCTTCATGTTGCTGATCCCCAGCCACACCATAGGGACCTGTGTAGTTGTGGCAGAGAAGGTATTGTCAGCAAACACACATGTGACATTGGTACAGGATAATATGTGCAATCATGAACATGTACAGTAAAAGCTGTGATACTACCCAAATTGCTGACATTCCCAATAGGTGTGCACTTGTGTGCATAACAAAATCCCACCTGCAAATGCAATTTGACTTGACATATGTGTCCAGGAATGTGAAGGCTGCCACTATGAATGCTACAGTATTGACGTGATGCCCACTAGGACCTTACTTCCATGTCCTCGGCTGTTGACTCTGTGCCACTCACCTCCATGACATATGTAGTGATGGTTTCTTGGGAGGCGGTGGCTTCACCAAGGTTTGCCAGGAACTCCTCAGTGACTGTGAGTGATGCTTGAGTAGCAAGCTCTCCACCTGTGCCAGCACAGTCCCTGGCCACAGCTGCAGCCCTTTGCCATGCATTGTGTACCAGGTCTGTGACACAGTGTCAGACCTGTTCGTAGGTCCTGTCCCGGTGTCCTACATTGTTGACTGTCACTACCAGTTCCGCCCACAGGCCAGTGCATTCCTGCAGGTTTTGCCAGCTCCTTCCCAACAGTACCCTGTGATGCAGTCTGAAGGAATCAATGATTGCCACAGTCTCGGCATCTGAGAAGGGCAGGTTGCATCTGCGGTACATCTCACCTGAAAGACATGAACAGGGGAACACATCACAGGACCACATACATTGGCCACCATTATGTACAGACCTTGCACATCCACTTTTGCTAGCATTATCCACGAATAACACCAACATCACACCCCTGCCATCTATTAGTACAGTATGTGTGTGGGTATTGTCAACATACTGTCATTACAGCATGCATTGCCCCCCTGAACCTGATGTTTCAATTTCCTCCCATTGAGGACTATTACTGTGCATAATCCTCCATTCATCATTCATATCACATAGCGCATGCAACAGCTGGGGACATCACAGAGGTTCCCCACCAAAGAATACCAGGCCATCAAACATCTGCTGTACACCTATAGGCTATAAGGCCAACCCTCTACGCGGTCTCATACATACTCCTCAGGAGTGACCTCATTGTGGCATGCAAGGCAATCATGGACTACAGATTGCAAGTCATGCTCCACTGTGTTAACACACACAAACACACACACACACACACAACCTGGTGAGTGACCTGGGCTGGCCTTGTTGACAGCTCACATGTGTGTTACACACAATCACCCTGCGGTGGAATGGGCACTTTGTCGACATCAGGCAGGGTAGCTATCTAAATCTTTGAAGGTGTAACCTGCTCAGATGAATGGTTAACAGCACATACACCCTTGAGGTACCACCTGTGTCCCTGTTTGATGGGGATATGAGCTGCTGCCTGGCATACACATGGGCTGACATGTGGCCTAGCCATATGGTGGCTCAGGGCCCATAGCCTAGTAACCTTAGATGGTACCAGGACTACTAGAAATGGCCTGACTGCTGTGACAGACTGTGTTGTTATGTGTCCACACACATCATTGCCATTGACTGCTGGGTGTCTCCTATGGGCAATCTTACAATACCATGTCATCCAGCCTACATCCGACAAATAGTTGACTGCTACTACAGGTGCATGTGGACATTACAGGAACATCTTGGGTAGACAATTGCAGAGAGTGGTGCATATGTGGTGTAAGATGACCTCCTCATAGATGTCTGACATCTGCAGTACCCATATGTTTGCAGAATGGCTACATATGCCTAACAGATGTAGACCCCCTGCAAGACAAATGTGCATTCCCACACACCAGTTGGACAATATGTGATGGTTGTCCACAGAGTTTAAAGAACATGTCTGTGACATGCCAGACCCCTGGGTAACAGTAATGGTACATGAATATCTGGTACTGTATCCATTCATTTGCGTTGGATGCTCAGTATGTATGCACTGCTGCTGAGCCAGGGCCAGCATCACCCTACTACTAGTAGCCATAGGTGTCAGGCATAGCCAGAATATGTCAGGAATGGTCAGGGAGACCTTGGCAATCTGTGAAATAATTCTATATGACATTGGCAGACTGAGAAGGCCTCAAAGATGGTACATGATGTGGTATGCCAGCTGTATCCACTAGTACGTACTGTCAGTGTGACACCCTTGCAATGGCCCAGTAATCAAGGAGCCTCAATCCTCACCAGTACCACCAGTGGGAGACGTGCACAATGGGAGGATGACAAGTGCACACACAGTAAAGTACAGTTACCCTTCAGAGCACACCGAGATTAGAGTCAGTCTAGGGCTGGTTACTCCATCTCTCTCCAGATCCCCAATAAGACTCCCCACTGGCACAGCTATATGGTTAACATCTCAGCTTAGCAGCCAAGCCAAAACATCCATCACCCTCTTTGTCTGACCAGTGCTTTATGTTCCTGCCCAAGTAGCTGATACACACACTTTCAGATTTCATTTATGAATCTCACACAAACACACGCACACAAACACACACACACACACACACACACACACACACACACACACACACACACACACACACACACGCACACTTTTGCCCACACTTAAAGGTAGTTCTGACTGACACAATCCAGCTCTTTGTCAGCTACTGTAAGACCCAAGAGTGACAGATCCTACTATGTGATGTGCCTAGTAGCCAAATGGTAAGTGTGACCAACACCGAGCCTATTGTAGTAGGCTATGCAGAGTCACAGAATACATATGCAAGTACTCTAAGAACTTGGTTAGTTCTATACAGGCCAGACACAATTACAAGGTTTATCTATATTTAATAATAACTAATAAAGGAACAAGACAATACTCAATCAATACAGTAACTACAGAGTTCAGATTGACAAGGAATAATTTCAGACAACATTGCAGGACAGTCTGAAATAATGATAGCAAACATCTACAATAATAAGTTCATAGGATGATACTAGACTGTTGGCCAGAGGTCATTATAGGCCTAGCCAGGATGTTTGCTCATGTTCTTTCAAAGTCAGCACCTGTTTCCCCTGCCCAGCAGGGACACAGGTGGGACCCAGGGCTATATGTTCTGTTTCCCATCCAGTCATCCAGGTTCCTCTTAAAGAGGGCTAGAGAGATACTCTGCATAACATGGAAAGGGACTCTAATCCAGAAATGGCCGAATCTTTGGAACACAAATCTATCCTGCAAACAAGTTCTATTCATGACACAGACCAGGTTAAGGCCTTCCATGTGAGTTGCACGAGTTTAGTTTGTCTTACGGATATGCAACAACTTTGTCAAGGCTGGGTCGGATGTGACCTTGTATGCCAGATACAGGTCACCTCTGAGCAGTCTGTATGAGATTGAGTAGAGGGACAGGGCTTTTAGCCTATCTGTATAAGACAGGTGTTTGAAACCCTGAATTTTCCTGGTCAGGAACCTCTGTGGTCTCTCTAACTACTGCTTGTGCATGGCAAGGTACATGCCGAAGGGGCATTGTACTCGATAATGGGTGTGATAAGGGAGGAGTACAGGGATGTTATGACCTCCTTGTTCCTGGATGACATACCTTGATTTATGAGGTTGGCCATGTAGACAGCCTCGTGTACAATGGAGGCAATGGGCTGATACCTAGCTGGGAGGGTTTATGTATTATGCCCGAGTGTGGAATAGTGTCAAAGGCTTTGATTAGGTCAAAGTAAGCACTGTGCACTGTGTTCCCCTCGTCCATGGCTTTGGTGACTATTTTGAAGAAGTCAACCACATTTAACAGCCGTGACAAAACCAAACTATGTGGAGTGCAGCGTTTGCAGGTTGCCAATGTCCTTGTTTATAAGGTCCGTGATAATGCATTCCATGGCCTTGCAGATCAGGACAGTTAGGCTGATGGGTCTATACTTGCCTGGGTCAGTGGATGTTGTGTAGAGGGATGACCTTGGCTGTCCTCCATGCAGCTGGGATGAAGCCGATGCTCAGGCTGTGGTTGAATAGGGTGTCTAATGGAGCTGAGAGCTCATGCCTGAGTTCATGTAGGATACAGGCAGGGATGTTATTGGGTCCCATGAAGACTTTATTTTTTGCCTTTGAGAGGGCATGGTGATGATGGTAGGGGGAAGGTGCTAGGGATGTCCTGGTGTACTTATGGGGGGACAGGGAATTGAAGATTTCATTGAACTTGTCTACCAACAGGTTGGCTATATCTATGGTGTTTGTGCATGTGGTGTTATTGACCACCACTTTAGAACAGATTTGGGTGTTGCCTTTGAGATTGCAGACATATGTGAAGAAGGCCTTGCGATTGTCCTTGGTGGATGTGGCCAATTTGGACTTGAAGTTAGCCTTAGAGGATTTTCCCAGTGACCTTATTTGCTTGTTCAAATCAAGGAGAGATTGCTTCAAACTTGGCACCTGCTCCTTCTTGGCCCTGGACAGCAATTTCCTCCTCCTGTTATAGAATTTGTTTATTGCTGCTGTCCACCAGATAGGTTTACTCTTCCTTGAGGAAATGATTTGGTCCTGTCAGGTATTGCTGAGTCCATACAGCTATGTAGGTGCTCATATATTTTCTTGGTTTAGGCTTGGACATTACTGCTAGTTCCAACTAAAGGGACAGTGGCTGTGCAGCTCCTTATACCTGCTTTGAGGAGGTTGTAGTCAGCTTCAGACATGTATTTTCATGTGACACTGACAAGGGGGGTGGGGTCAGAGGAGATGGGGACTTCAAAAGTGATCAATTTGTGGTCGGATCTTACCAAGGAAGATGACACTGTAGGAGTGCTATAGTGGCTACTCATGTTGGGTAGGACCAGGTACAGGATATTTTCACCTCTCATAGGGTTGTCAACCAGCTGATCCAATGCATTGCCATTGATGAAATCATGAAATCTCTGGCCGTTCATGTTTGAGCTAGAATAGGTCTTGCACTCTATGGTTGGGTAGTTAAGGTCACTCAGGATCAGGGTAGAGGGTTGAATCTTGATGGATTGAAGTAGATGGAGTGGGTGTCCTGCAGTCATGGTTGGGTGTCTGTAGCTAGCTATGATTTGAATATGTGTTTTGTAAGCAATTAACTGCACTTGCAGTGTCTCCTCTGCTTCATACCATTTGACCAGCCTGGAGGTGTGTATGTCTTTGATAAATATTGCAACTCTACCTCCTTTGACTTTGTAGCCCTCCATTTGGTGTCTGAAAGTATGGTAAGGTGAGTAACATGGTAAGGTTGGGGTGCTCTCCACAGCTTTGAACCAGGTTCCAGTGACTGCACAAATGTCAGCATCCTCCAAAGCAAGGAATGCTTGCAATGAGTGCAAGGTGACGAACTGTCCCAGTTTTTCCAGGACAGTCCCAGTTTGGAAGTCTCTGTCCCGGAATCCCAAACATTGTGTTTGGGATACAGAAATGTCCCAGTTTAGATTACTCAGTCTGAATGGTGACCTACTTCCCGGGGTGGCCAGTCTCCCTGCTTTCCCAACCTAAGCAGCTCTGGGAACTTTGTGATTTTTTTGGTGATGCCACTGGGTACGGGGTAAAGTTGGATATCTTCACCCTGACTGGAGCCTTACAGGTTCTGCTGCCATCTGTCAGTCACTCCCTCAAGAATTTCCATCATGGGGGGCTCTGCCAGACCCCACTCACCCAGGCAGGAGCTCACCAGGCCTCACACCCATCTGCCCGGTGCTCCCTTACTGACTTCTGTCAGGGTTGACCCCTACAGACCTCCCCTTCAACCTGGCCAAGAGATCTTCCTCAGCTGGAGCCCCATGTTGGGGGACTCCACCACCTTCATGTCTCCTGCAGGCTGCCAAATTGTGCCTGATGGCTCATGCCCTTGGACCCTCTCAGGGGCCTTCCCTCCAATCCCATCCACCCCTCTGGAACTCACCTCAGCCACTGAGGGGAAGATCTGTTCTCATGAAGGCTTCAGAGTCCCCCTGCTTTCCCATCAAGAGCAGCTCTGGGGATTTTGAGATTTTTCAAGGATGCCATTGGTTATGGGGTGAAGTTGGATGCCTTCACCCTGGTTGGAGATCTCCAGGCCCCTCTGCCATCTGCCGTGGCACTTCCTCAAGGACTTCCATCATGGAGAGCTCTGCCTAACCCCACTCACCCAGGCAGGAGCTCTCCAGGCCCTGACACTGTCTGCCAGCCACTTCCTTAAGGACGTCCATCATGGGGGGGGTTGTGCCTGATCCTGCTCACCCAAGCAGGAGCTCTCAAGGCCCTGCTGCTGTCCACCCCAGCAGTCCCTTAAGGACTTCCATTGTGTGGAGCTTTGCCTCCTCCCCCATCCAGGCAAGAGCTCGCCCAGCCCTACAACTATCTGCCTCTCTCCCCTTCCAGACTTCCAACCCAGAAGGGGCATGATCTGTACCGCCTCACCAACGTGGGAGCTGTCCTGTCCCAGTCACTTTCCACCTCTCTCTCCCTTCCAGACTTCCATCAGGATGGACCCCCTCTGGGCTTCCACTTCTACCCAGGAGAGAGGGCTCTTTTTCAGGGTTACATATCTCCTGACTGCTGCTAAATCATGCAGTGTCAGGTGTGCTCTTGGAGCCTCTCAGGGGATCTTCCCACCCTTATTGAACTCTAAAGGGCTGTGAAGCCTCAGACAGTCCCTCATCCAGACATCCGTGACATCGGTTCTCCCCTTTGCCGTGCACCTAGGGCTTTCAAACTCGCAGGGAAGATGGCACTGGGTCCCCCCATCTCTGTGCTGTTTGAGGCACAGCTCAGTCTCCATACCCCATGGTGCCAGGGACCGACGAATGTGCATCACTTTGAGCCTCCTGGCATGTGGCCTCTTGTCTCCTGGGTGGTGCTGTTCATAGAGTGGCATCCCCACAGTGCTGGGTGAAGGACAGGAGACCAACTTGCCAGCCCCAGTGTGAGATGACATGGTGGCCCTATCTCCACTCCCATAGGGCCCGGAGAATGGGATTGCAGACCTGGCTTCCCAGGGTGGCCCTCAAGTGTCCCAGTTTAGGTCATGTAACAAAATAGTCATCTTGAATGAGTGCAATTTCATGCTAAAACTCCTAAGATTTATTAACATGACCTTTAATTTTGTTTATATGAATTATTCATGTTGGTAATATTGCGGTCATGACTTTTGCTAAAAAAGGCACTATGAGAGAGGCAGGAGCCTTTGCCAGGAGCCAAAGGCCCAGGGGAGACAGATTAAGGCCATCTGTGGCAAAGCATCATGGTCTGTCAATCATGTACTGGCTTTTGACTGAGACAGCAAGGATCCTAGGTTCTTAATGTGATTGCATCTCTCACATATTGTGTTCTTAGGTGGTAGTAGTAGAGGGTTGTGTATGTACATAAGGCAGTTGCTACACTGTCTCACATTGTCAGTCCATGGTTATCAGAATCTGTGGAACAGAGGTCAGGGATAGTAGAGTGGTTATTATCTGAGGAGAGTACCTATAGGTGTGAGTATGGCTGGATAAAATCAATTCAGTAGCTGTTGGCGAGGGCCTCACTCACACAGGAGTGCTGGTAAGGGAAAAAATGCAACTGAGATACCTTGCAAAGGGTTAAAGCAGTACAATGGCGGTGTGCAACAGGCAAACAAGTACATACCCACACAGATGTTGGTTTTAAATACCACAAAGTCAAAGGTAGCATAGAGACACAAACTGACTAACCAGCCCTTGTCCCTGAGCTCTTAGCTCAACACCCTATGCCAGACCAGTTCCAACCAGTTCACTTACTCCCATTAAGTGCAGGCAGGCTCTGGCCAACACAAGATGGTGCAGCAGGAAACACAGGAATCACACAAACAGATCTGAATACAGCAAAATCTGTAACCAGACTATGCTAAAAATATCTCAACTCTGTTTAGGTCAATTTAACACAGGAGAAAAGATACACATTTAAATATAACAGTAGCAAACAAGGGCAAACTGATTTAAACAAATTAACCAATTAACCAATAGAAAAGCTCAAAACTGAGCCCTGTTCCAGCCTTCTTCAATCAGACATGTTCTAACTGCACAATCCTGCCACTAAGGTGCAGGGTAACCCTCTCCAAAAAAGGTGGCCTGAATTAGTGCTCAAGTTATACAAACAAAGCTAGATTCAGCAGGTCTGAATCTAGTCAAGGCTACAGCAAACAAAGTGCAACAATTTCAGAAAGAACAGTGCAAATAAGCAGGCCCAATAAGCCTTTAACCAGCAATTCCCAGCTCAGAAGGGCAGAATCTACTCTCTCTCCTCCCAAAAGAGTGCGGACCACAAACCTTCTTAATGTAAAATAACTTGCCTGAAGCCCAAGTGATTAAACCAAAAGGCTTAGAATATCAGTTACAATTTAATCAGGCTACCAACAAGCAGTAATAAATTCAGCAGAATAAGTGCAACTGAGTACTTTTAAAAACAGGCAGCAAAATCAAAATAAACTAATAAAGTAGGAATCAACACAAATACAGTAGAATTATTTTTTTAAGTTAAGCGGGAAGGGATGAAACACGATAATTTAAGTTTGGGAAACCGGGGGGGGGTCCCAAATGATCTCTCTCTCTCTACTCAGTAGAGTAAGATGATGGCATGGGACTGGGAGGAGTGTCCAAAATGAGACTTACAGTAGGGGCAGACAACTCAAAAGTCACCAAATTTAAGAACACAACAAGGACTGGGTGAGTGGGAGGGGGAAACTCTTAAAACTCCAACAGAACAGAAAACGTAAAACAAAACAAATGTAATACTAGAATAAGATACAAAATAGAAGTGATCAAGTCTTGGATAAAGGGCTTCAAATCAACATTAAATACAGAGATGCCTGATACTCAGAGCACTGCCGACCACACATACATCAGATATACTATATTCCCATCTATATGTAAACTATTTTATATTTCCCTAGTTCCTTACTATTAGCAAGGCAAATGCAGATGAGTGGATGTTGTGAGATACACAGACTCATACAACATGCAAAGGTCATTGTATGAGACAGGTCTGAAATTAATAATCAACATTAATGCTGGGTTAGCTTAGATTCCATCAGTGTGTGTCACCTGCCTTCACGTTCCAGGCTAACAGCAACTAACATACATTTTAACATCTCTGCATCAGAAGTACATATCTGTCTGATGTTTGTGTAGAACTGGAAGTGATAACACAGTTAAACACTTTTACATTTTCAACCTAGTAATTATTTATGTTTCAAGACAATACAAAAACCTCTAGCTGTAGACATTTATGTCTGCTTGCTACACTGATACTGAGATAACACATTCGTAAAACAAGTTCAGCTTATTTACTTGAAGTTTTGCAACTTATGTCTGCATGTTTGAGGCTTCCGGCTTCTACTATTAATACATACATTTGCACAGGTAATACTTTATATGCATTTCTTTTCCTTGTCAGTACAATACACTGTGATTACACTGCTGATGCTCAGTCATACCTCTCAATGTCTTTGCACAAAAAATCTGGACAAAGCATGACAAAATGGGGGGACAAAAGGCCATAACTAGGGGCAGATTTTAAATATTGCTCTTATAAACTTCAAAATTTGCTAGAGTAACAGGGTTTGTTTTGACATATATTTTCTGAGGGATTTGAAGTCTGCAACTCAAATGTAAATCATCATTTAGTGACATCATTCCTCATATCATCCCATTGATTGGGCAGAAAAAAAAATGTTATGTAGAACAGGCCAAAACTATGAGGCAATGACCTGGACATTCTGTGGAAATCTGTACAGTTGAGAGGTATGTATGTCTGGCCTTTGTTAACAGACTAAGATTCTGTAGCAGTGTACTGTGTAAATGTGTGTTGGGGTGAGTAAGGAGACAGGCAGATGTGAGTGTCATAGATCTTTTTCTATATGACTGTGCATGCTGCTACAATTGATGTTCATCTATCAGCTGTATATGCTTTTAGGGGCAGACTGAGACATGTCCCTTAAAACCTCAACATCCCCCCAACCCTTTATGTTTGACTGTTGTGTGGATGTCCTGCTCTAGGTGTTTCGGAGATGTATTAGGCCTGTAGCATGAAGCTGGACATACTGCTGCATGTGTAGCAGGCGACAGCTGCTGCATTCTGGCCAGGAGTCAGACTAGGGATTGTGAAGACATTGGGGTAGAGCAAGCTGTTATTGTCAGTGAGGGTGCAGTGTCAGCTATTATGTCACAGCATGACCTGGTGGAGGGTACCCACAACAGTCCAGGTGAAGCATGTGCCTGTGGTTCATATGTTACATAATAGTGCCATCCAGAGAGTGTTAGGCAGCATTTAGTACACATATTCATAACTGTGAAATGTGTCCCACCCTGCAGAGATTTAACATGCTACTGTGGGTGGCAGTGACTGCAGTAGGAGCAACCTGTTTTGCTGGCAATTGCAGGGCTGCATTATTCCTATGTTGTATTGACATGCATATAGTTGTCATACCACACACTGGGCTGTGGGCCAGGATTGTGGGTTTCTAGATGTGACAGATGCTAGAACTGGAACAGATGGAGCTACCAAGTCATTCATATGGCAGGTGTATTTGTAAGACATATGTGTATGCATACAGTGTGTGACACAGGATTAGTATGAACATGTGTGTTCTGAAGGGTATTACATTTGATACTGAGCTGCCTGTCATGCTTTTTTAACCCCAATCTGCACTATCTTGCCACTATGTGTGCACACAGAGGAGGTTTTATGAGGACCCTGCCATGAATAGGGGGCACAACTGTGGATATTCAGCAACAGTCTGTGCAGTTTTCAGCTCTAACAGATATTGTTGGCCTCCCATATATCCAGCTGCATTTATTTGTCAATGTACTGGTTCTGTGCCTGTATCAGTGGCCCAAGTACACTGTGATTTGGGACAGTATATATAGAGGTAGTGTGTGACTGTCAATCGTGATATGTTAGTAAAAACAGTTGTTGTACTCCACAGGACAGTTGGCTTCATGGTATGTAACTCTGACTGCAGTTCAGATGGGTTTGGTTTCCAAATTTGTCACTGATGTATTTTTTAGTATTTCATAGTGCATGATATATTTACAAATGCATCAGTAATTCCCCAGAGTTGTTTTGGTATTGTGTTATGTTGCTGTGACTCTGGTTCAGAAGGTTCTGTGTTCAAACCATGACAGATTTGGCTTTTTCCCTAATTTTACATGACTGCAATGCATGATATGTTCACAAAAGCATCACTAATGTCAGCAGCTGATTTGGCATACTGGTGTGTTGCTCTGACTCTAGTACACAGGGGTTCAAGACCTGATAGTGTTGACTTTATTTCTCTAATGTTAAGAGACTGTAATGCATGATGTCTTTACAAAAGCATTAGCAATTGTTTATAGCAGTTTTGGTGTAGTGGCCTATTACTCTGAGTCTAGTATACAGGGTCCTTGGTCCAAGAAATGGCAGGGATTACTTTTTTCTCTAATGTTAAATGACTGTGATACATGATATATTTACAAAAGCATTAGTAATTCTCACCTCTGATTTGGTGTAGTTGTGTGTTACTCTGACTCTAGTGCACAGGGTCATGAGTTCAAGACATATAGTGGTATGTTGCTCTGACTCTAGTGCACAAAGTCCTGGGTTCAAGACTTGGCAATGATGAGACTGTGATGCATGATATATTAAAGTATTGCTAATTCCCACAGTTTATTTAGTGTTGTGGTGTGTTGTTCTGACTCTAGTGCATAGGGTAACCACAACGAAAAGCAGTCACGAAATAAACCCTTCGCCTCCAGAGAATCAGTCCAAGCACGTTTATTGTAAAACACTATAAGCAAAGCTTATAGCCAACAACATATAGCATATAAATGCCTTAATCCACAAACCAACAAACAGTATGCGTTTTCGTCAACTTCTTGACTTCATCAGACAATCAGTACATCAAATTAACTCCATTTATATAGCCATTATCCCCAGTTAATTGATTGAAATCATTTCAAAAATTTAAAGATACATCGTAGTTTAAAATGTAATAAAAAATGTCATTTAAAAACTATTAATACATATGAACTAATAATGAACATTCTTAAAGAATATAAATATATATGAATTTGCATGTTCTTGTAAGAAGTTCAAAAAATTGTTGGAAAAAATATATATTATTAAGAAAATATATATTAAAAAATATTAATGAATTATTAAATAAGTTTCATATAATAATAAAGTGCCTTGCAGGTTTAAAAATCAATTCCCATACATTGTACATAATATAATGAAAAAAATACATAAATATAGATTCTCATATATTGAACTTTAAAATGTATAATAATATTAAAATTGTTATAAATTAATTTCTCACATATACATTAAATGCATTAAATGGAACTGTATCAGGTGTTATGGAGCCCTCTTGTAGTCATATGTAGTCATTATCACAAAAAGTTTTTTCCTACAATTTTGCAGCTCTTAATTTAAGCAATGGTAATATAGAAATGTTATCGTTGAGCCCTGGAAATTTATCTGCATTTAGGGCAACTTGCCACCACAGCTCCCTATATTCAATTCTAGTTTCCCAAGGGCCCCCTCTAACATCCTTTGGAATACTTTCTATAACTAGGAATTTGAATTTATATTCCTCACATGTTTTGCTATTATTATATAGAGCATTACTTTCCTTCTTAGTAGATATTTCATAGGTGTGCTCATAAATTCTTTTCCTTAAAGCTCTTTCAGATTTCCCTATATAAAAAGCCCCACATTTTTCACAAAAAGCAAGGTAAACTATCCCCTTGGTGTCACAATTAAAATATTCCTGGCTGTTTATCATTTTGTTTCTACTTGTTATAAAATAGCTATCACCATTTATGACATAACAGCATTGCCTGCAATGCCCACATTTATAAGTGCCCTCTCTACACACTTTATGAATAGTTTGGGATTTGTTACTCTCAAGTATGTTACCAAGGTTCCTAGCATTCCTATAAATCACTTTTTTAGGAATACTACCTATGCCTTCTATATCAGTGAGGGATAAGAATGTATCCCATTCTCTAAAAAATATCTTACTAATTCCACCATTTATTTTATTATATTCAAGGACTAAGGCCTGGGAAAGATCATAACCTTCATTGTTGTTCCCAGTCACTAGTTCCATCTCTGTGTTAATGTTTGGAATACTGTTAACAATGCAGCTCTTATAAATAGGAGCAAACCTGTCCCTCCTTCCTTCTTCAACCTCTCTTCTTATTCGTTCTACAAATTCGTTGGGGTAGCCCCTCTCTTCAAACATTCTCTCTAAAAATTCACATTCCCTGTAAAAATCCAGATCTGAGCTGGTCATGCGACTACCCCTGACAAACTGTCCTTTGACAATACTTTTTTTACAATGCTTGGGGTGCGCACTTTGAAAATGCAAAAAGGAATTGCAGTGTGTAGGCTTGCGATAAACTCTGGTTTCATACTGCATTTCTCCTTTATAAAGCTCTACATCTAGATATATCAAGCTACTATCAGAAACATTATGTGTAAATCTCAAGAAGCTTGTGGTAACATTAATATAAGCTAAGAACTCGTCCAGTCTGTCTCTCTCCCAGCAGTCCAAAGGTTTGAAGGGTTTATTTCGTGACTGCTTTTCGTTGTGGTTACAGTTTGCTTGCAGATCCTACTCTTTGAGTTATCTAGTGCATAGGGTCCTGGAGACAAAACATGACAAAGATGACTTTTTACCCCCTAATGTTAAATGATTGTGATGCATGATATATTTATAAAAGCAGTAGTAGTTCTCACAACAGATTTGGTGTAGTGGTACGTTGATGTGGCTCTAGTGCACACAGTCCTGGGTTCAAGACCTGGCAGAGCTAATTCTTTTGTTGCTGGGCAGAATGGTGTCTGAATGAGATAGAGTAATTAAATCAGTTTTAAGCAGGTTTAAGTGGGTTTGCATGGTTTTTCATGATGCTAAGAGACACTTAACTTCCCTTAGCTTTGCTTAGCAGCATTTAGTCCTACTTAATCCGTGCTAATTCCAAAAATGAAAAGAAAAAAGAGATAGTAGGAAAGTGGTGAAATGGGGGCAAGCAGTGGGAAATACATTATGAAAGGCAGCTAGGGATGTGCTGGATGGTGCAGGAAAGGACCATAGCTCTCAATTACTTGAGCAGCAACAGTTGTGAATGATGTGGACAATTTGGAATTTGGAGCATCACATCCCACAGGGAGGGGTGTGGGGGACATAAGTTTGTTGACTAATTGATGGGATGATTGATTCATGGCAGTGTACATGGGGGTAAATGGAGAGCTATGTATGGAACAAGATTATTTTAGTGGGGACATATGGCCACACCTTTTTTATTAAGTTTTATTTTAAGGTGAGCATGGGATCTTGGGGAAGAGTTGTAGGTACATTTGGGGAGGTAAGCTGGGTAGGAGAGGTTGCTTTTGCAGACAGACAAGACAGCAGAGGGCCGATGTATGACACGTGAGGGTGGTAAACACCTTGGATGGGGAGGGTGGTTGGGAATCAGATGGCCACTTGCCCCCAGATCAAGACAGTGGGACTAAGGTCCCCACTCATGGGCAGTCACCAGAACCCCATCATGACCCTGACGTTGGCTGTGCTGGGGGCTGGACAATGGGCCCAGCCTGCCCCTCGAGATGCACTAGTCTGCCCTCGAATTGGCACAGGTGTACATCCAAGTCCCTCTGGATGACCCTGGACACCACACCTCAGAACTAGTGTCGGGAGACTGGGTCCTCGCCATGTCCATGCACGGGGGGGGGGACAGGGCCCATCCCCTGACACAATTCCACCCGAGGGTGGTGCAGAACTAGCAGAGAAGGCAGTTTGAGATTTGGTCCCAGACATGCTGGGACCCAGTGCCATGGTCAGATGAGGTGGGGCAGTCAGATCTGCTGCGATCTGTCTAGCCAAACGTGCTATGGTGTTAAGGTTTTTCAATGTGTATTGGTTAGTCATGAACACAACATTTCAACATTAGTTACAACAGCATGCATGGGTGTTCCAATTAACCCAGAACAACAGAATTGGGGAAATTGCATGGCAAACACCACACATGCATAAATACAAAAACAGTTATTATTGTAACAACATGCCAGTAAGATTTACAGCAACAGGCCACGAAACAATGGAATTTCAATGAGGTATGTTAGTCTTGAACCATTTAAATATATGAACAATAATAGGACAAATGTCCCAACATTAGGTTTTGAGAACAACATACCCGGCGTATATGAATAATAATTATTGAAGCAGATAAGGGGTGGCGGAGAGAAAAACAGTCCATTATCAACTGTATAAGCTTACATTTTTCACAACAGTACTGCTCAGTACTCTACAGGTCTGCCTTCACTTTACATCTACCTAAGGCCTAAAGCTACTGTAGCACATACATACTTGTTAATCTGTTGACCAGGAATGCTATGGGGCAAGCTGTGACAACTGTAGGTACATGAGCAGAGGGGACTCATTCATGTCAAGGTTGCATATATGACTAACAAGGTGTACCCTGCACTGATGTGTGAGTGTACTAATGGCATACTTCTACTGGATTTGTATCTGTGCGCAAGGTTATTGGCAACAGCGATCAGTAGCCGTGACAGTGTGACACTTGAAAGACATGTATCTGGAAGAGTCCATAGTGTATATAGCTATCATGCTGCCATTTGTTGGCATGGGGCTGGGCACTGGAACATTTGTACAGTTTATCAGTATACCCTTCATACAGCTAATACAATCATTTCTTTACCTGTGAGCCTTGTGGAGAAAATATCTGTTAACACTAGCTGACAGTTTCTACAAATACTCAGGATTACTTGTGTGTCACTATGCACACATCTTCTTACCAGTTCCAGGATCCAAACCGTGGTCTCTGTTTGCAAAATCTATCAAGAGACATATGTATTTCTCATCACACTGAGCTACCGGGACACTGCTTTCTGCTGCTTGACTCATTTCTGCCTACAACTCGCTTGGTCACACATTCTGACTATGTAATATAAATGGAGTATCAAAGTGTCATATGTGATAGATAGTTAGTGAACTGTGTATTAATGCTTTGCATGCAGGTGTACAGATTTAAGCCATAGTGTGGATGTGATTATGTGTGATCTTTACAGACTATAGCAGGCTGCTGGGTTGCATACCCAACCCATACACATTTGCACATCATATATTTGCAGTCTCCACCTATTACAGTCTTCCTGCATGGCCCTCCATGTTACAAGCGCTCTGCTCTGCAGCTGTGGGGAGAAAACACACCATTATGCATACCTGTCTATCAGATAGTCATACTATAATTTGATGTATCACCAGTGGATATACTTACAAACTTCTGGAGCATTCTGGGCCCCAGCACCTTGGGCCAAGGGCACCCCCTTCCTCTGTCTCAGGTCTTCATAATGATGACAGACCTACCCACCAGTTCAAGGGATGCCAGTGGCACTGGTGAGCTTACATACCAGATGGTCCCAGGCCTCAGACTTGAATTCTGAGTCCTGGTATTGGCCCTGCTGCAGGACTTCATCATGGTTCTTCACAAGGAGTCCAGCCATGACCCAAGGATGCCCGAGCCCTGCTCCCAAAAGCTCACTTACTCTCCTGCACCTGACATGCTTCCTACAGGGATCAAACTCTAACAGGTTCATAGGATCAAAGGATAATAGGAACTTACTAGGCTATTGGCCAAGAGTTTATCCCATGTATAGACAAATCAGCACCTGATGACCCTGTCCAGCAGGGACACAGGTGGAATTTCCCATCCAGTTATCCAGGTTGTGCTTAAAAAGGAGTAAATAGATACTCTGCTTGACGTGGAGTGGGAGTCTATTCTATAGATGGGGGAGTCTGCAGGACACAAATCTATCCCACCAACAAGTCCTATCGATATCACAGACCAGGTTGAGTCCACATGTGTGGATTACTCGAGTGGAGCTTGACTTTCAGATATGCAGCAGTCCTATCAAAGCGGGGTCTGAGATTGCCTTTTATGCCAGACAGCGGTCACCTCTGAGGAGTCTATATGAAACAGAGTAGAGGGATAGGGCCTTTACCCTATCTGTGTATGGTAGACTTTTGAGACCCTGGATTCTCCTGGTGAGGAACCTCTGTGGTCTCTCGAGCTGCTGCATGTGCTTTGCGAGGTACATGCCGGATGGGGAGTTGTATTCAATAATGGGCCTTATAAGGGAAGAATACAAGGATGTTATGACCTCCTTGTCCCTGGATGAGATACCCTTACTTATGAGGTGGGCCATGTAGAAAGCTTTCCATACAATGGAAGCAACATGGTAGTCAAAAGTCAGGTTGCTATCATTCTGGGTGCCCAAATCCCTCACAACTGACTGCATGCTTAGGACATTGTTATTAATGTGATCATTTGTGGGGATATCACCCTCCCCAAAAGGGATGATGATGCTTTTTTTTTCTTGTTGCATTCGGCTTGCGGCCAATTTTCTGACACCAGTCATTTGTTTGGGTGAGATCCTCTTGGAGGATGTTCATGTCACTAGGGGAATTGATGACAGCTCCCAGCTTGCAGTCATCTGCAAACTTGGTCAGCCATAGCCCACTGATTTTGGCCTGCACCTCAGAAAAGTATATCCCACATAACAGAGACCCCAAGACTGAACCCTGGGGTATGCCACTCGATACAGTTTTCCTGCTTGAGGTGGCTTCCCCTATTTTGACTAGGTGGGTTCTATCAGTATGCCAGTTAGCTACCCATCTTGTAACATATGGATTGATGTCTAGATGAGAGAGTTTATCTATTATGCCCGAGTGGGGAATAGTGTTGAAGGCTTTGGCCAGGACAAAGTAGGTGGTGTGCACTGTCTTCCCATCATCCATGGCTTTGGTGACTGTCTCAAAAAAGTCAAGCAAATTTAACAGACATGACCTCCCCTTGACAAAGCCAAACTGTGTGGGATCAAGTGTTTGAAGGTTGCCAATGTCCTTGTTAATGAGGCCCATGATAATCCATTCCATGGCCTTGCAGATCAGGCTAGTTAGGCTGATGGGTTTATAATTTACCAGATCGGAGGATGCTCCACCTTTGTGTAAAGGGATGACAGTGGCTGTCCTCCACTCAGCTGAGACAAAGCTGGCACTCAGAATTTGGTTGAATAGGATGCTTAAAGGTGTTGCAAGTTCCTGCCTGAGTTCATGTAGGATGCAGCTTGGGATTTTATCAGGTCCCATGGAGACTGTATGTTTTGCCTTTGAGAGAACAGCGATGACCTGATCCCTAGATATAAGGGGAAGGGGGCAGGTATTGGGAATGTCTTGATTTACTGATGGGGGGAGACAGAGGGGTGAAAATTTCACTGAATCTGTCAGCCAGCAAGCTTGTTATATCTACGACATTTGTATATGTGGTGTTCTTGACCACCAGTTCTGAACAGATCTGGGTGCTAACTTTGAGATTACGGACATATGTGAAGAAGGCTTTATGATTGTCTCTAGCAGATGTGGCCAATCTGGACTCGAGGTTTGCTTTGGAGGATTTCACTAGTGCTCTTATTTGCTTGTTTAGGCTAAGGAAAGATTGCTTCTAATTGGGCACCTGCTCCTTCTTGTGTCTGGACAGCAATTTTTTTCTTTTGTTATCGAGTTTATTTATTGCAGAAGTCCAAAAGACAGGTTTACTCTTCCTTGCAGGGGATGATTTAGTCCTGCAGGTATCCCTGATTCCATGCATCTATATAAATGTTCATATAGTAATTTGGTATAGTTTGGGATACTGGTGCCAGTTCCTATAGAGGGGGAGGGGGCTATGAAGCTGTTTATATCATCCCTCAGGACGCCGTAATCAGCTTTGCAAAAGTTTTCTTGTTTCACCCCAGCTAGAGGGGGGTTGCGGAAGAACGTGACTTCGAACATCACTGCTTTATGGTCTGATCTTACAAGGGAGGATGATACTGCAGGGATGCTGCAGTGGTTACTGATGTTGGTTAATACCAAGTCCAAGATATTATCACCTCTTGTGGAGGTATTCACTAGCTGTTCCAGAGCATTTGCATTAACAAAATCAAGGAATCTCTGGGCATTTGTGTTCTGGCATGTGTAGTTCTTCCAGTCTATATTTGGGTAGTTAAAGTCACCCAAAATTAGGGTAAAGGGTTGAATCTTGACAGATTCAAAGAGGTCTAGGTAGGCAGTTTGGGCATCTTGGGTCAGAATTGGGGGCTAGTAGCTATTTTTGATTTGTATAGGGGTCTTGTCAATGATTAACTGAACCTGGAGTGTCTCCTGTGCATCACACAGATTGACCTGCCTGGAAGTGTGTATGTCATTAATATATACTGAAACTCCACCTCCTTTGGCTTTATTACCACCAGTTTGGGGTCTGAATGTATGATAGGATGAGGTATGGTTGGGATGCTCTCCACAACTTTGAACCAGGTTTCTGTGACTGTGCAGATGCCAGCATTTTTCATGGTTAGTAATGCTTGCAATGAGTGCAGTTTCATGTTTAGAATCCTAGCATTTAGCAGTATGACCCTTAATTTGAGTTTTGTTGCAATTTTTATGTTGGTAGTTTTAACCTCATCACTTTTCTGCCAGTATTCCCACCTGTGCAGTTTAAAATAAGGCCATATTCCCACCCTTTGCCATCACCAGACCATTTTCAAAATGCTGAGCAATGCTGAGCAGTGTGCAAACCTGCTAAGCTGAGTTGATCAGTGCTTAAGGTGGCAAATGCTGAGCAGTGCTTAGTAGTGTGCAAATCTGCTTAGCTGAGCTGAATACTACTTAGAGTGGGACTTCTTAGCAATGCTCAAGCCAGCTAAGCAGACCTGACCACTGCTAAGTATTGCTCAGACAGGTCCTGTTTAAGCATTGCTTAGCTTGGCTTAGCAGTACTTAGCAAAACTGAGCTAAGGGCAAACAAACATTTTCATTTAATAAAGAAGTCAGATTTGAATATTAATTAATCATTACTGATAAATTATTGTTAAGTGTATATATTTTACTTAAGCAATAACTAATGACGTTGGTGTGGTATATTAAGATTTACCCATGGTTGGTATGGTTTAATCATGATGCTGAAGCCTGAGTGATTAAATAAAGCCAACCATGGGTAAATCTTAATATACCGCAACCACAAGGTTGGTTATTGCTATTATACAATGACATTATTTAAGAAAAAATATTTACTTTTCTTAAATAATGTCTTTGTATAATGGTGTTGTGCTGTCCTTCCACATTTTTCTGGTATCCTGGGGCTTTTTTGATGTACTGTGTATGCGTATGGGACTTGCATTCCCACACATACCCAGTACATCAGTGCTTTGCAAAGGAAGCAATGGAGAAAAGAAGGTCTCCGTCACTCCGTTTTTGTTTTACATATATATATATATATATATATATATATATATATATATATATATATGTATATGGATCCACTTTGTAAATTCAAAATACTGAAATCTCGAATTTCAATATTTCTAACATAGAAAGCCGAATACTCACATTTCCGAAACTGGCAGAAGTGCGAAATTCAAAATACCGAAGCATGGATATTTTGAATTTCTGCTTCTGGTGCTACAGAATGTGGATGTTTGGGTTTTATTTTGGTAAGTTTGTGTGTGTAAGTATGTTGGTTAGGGTTCAGTGTGTGTAAGTGTGTGTTTGAAGGACAGTAAGATGTGTGTGTGTGTGTGTGTGTGTGTGTGTGTGTGTGTGTGTGTGTGTGTGTGTGTGTGTGTGTGTGTGAGGTTTCGTCTGTGTTACTGTTTGTGCGATCCAACATTACCAGGTATGGCTAAGTGTCAGTTCTAAATATGCGCGTACGGAGCTGCTTTGCAGACTCATTCATAACTGTCAGTTTATGGCTGGCCATTTAACTCATAGTTTGTAAGGAAGGACTAATGGAAAGGCAATTCCCTGGCTTCCTACAGACAGCTCCATGCCCTAGATTGCTAAAGCCATGACTGAGACTCAGATGCCCCAGTTTTGTAAGCAGTCTGGATGCTGAAGGAGTTGATGAAGATGAAGGAATGCAATGATGAGGCACTGCCTGCTCATTTCTCTCAAGACAGATGACTGGGTGTACATGTCACTTGTTTACACTCAATTTTAGTATTCATAGTGGAGACCAGAGATTGTATGAATGCATTTGATTATAAGAGGGGAGCAGGGCCTTCTTGGGGGAGTGGTTATGCCAGTCACGGGAGTAGATGACATGCCCTTGCAAAGGCCTGTTTTGTGCCAACCCCTTAAACATTTGCAAGCATGTTTAAGAAGCCATAGATTTCCACAAATGATAACACCACTGCCGCTACTCAAGTTTTGCCTCAAAGAGAACAAACCAGCCATAGGGCTGTCATATAACAGGGAATAAATTTGTCATTTGACTATCCAGTAGAAGGCTTGATGGTCAAAAGCGGACTGAAACAAAACGTTGCAACTAATAATATAGTGCCGTCTACATTTACGAGCTACATGTCTGAAGTGTTATTCAGGAAGTGTGACTGAATGTCTTTTCTAGCACTTCATTTAAACGCTGTTGTGTTTGGACTTGGTATCCGGAAATCATTTCTGTAAAATGATCATCTGGTATAGATATGGCTGAAATAAATATATGAGACAAGAAGAAGAGGAAGAAAAAGAGTTCCCTGACTTCCTGTCCAGCCTCTTAACACTCAACTTTTTTTACTATAATCTAGTATTTATTCTTTCTCAACTGGCGACGATGACTGACCCTCTCATTCGTCAGTCAAGATCTAACCCAGAGGTAAAATAATACAGAGGGGAGTTAACATACATCATTGTAGTTGCAGATAAAATATTAATGAATAATAATTGAACAATAGTAAACAAGCTATATGATATTATGTGGTAGCAAGTATGTATGTATATATAAATAGAAAGATAAATAGATGTGTAAAGATAAATAGATACAGATATAGGAATACACATATTAAAAGCAATATGGCCATGCCCCTGTAACTTTCTCTAATTTCAATATTACCCCCTCCTGTTAACAGCTAAATACCCCAAGTAGCACCATCCCTCCTCCTACACCCCTGTATACATTCTAACCTTTACTCATCCTGCCTAGTCATGTTAACCTCTTTTGATCTGTTACAGCCACTAACTCACCCAGCACTACTTGCAGCTTCCTATCTCACCCCTGTCTCATTCCTTTACCATCATGCTTCTTAATGTCACAAACACTAACCTAACCATAATCTGCTCATTATTACACATTACTAGCTCTTTATACTCATTCTATTTTTAAAACCAAATTACTAATGTTGTTTACTACTCATTCTCGACTGTATGCATATATTTAACTTCTGCTGTTCAACATTTGTAAAACTGCCAAACACACTGCACACTAAGAAAACTCTGGAACAAACCAACCCATCCAAAAGCAAGGTGAAGTAGCTCCATGGCAACTGCTTCTCACAAATCCAAATCTTTATTAAGTGCAAAGATTAAAAAATCATAATATAAGCACTTTCTTCTGTATCTGCAGACTTCATCAGATAAAAAAATGGATAAAATCAAACAAATCTTTTGTATGTTCGTATGTGTCCAGATGGCTTACCCAGTTAAACAAATGCATAAAATAAAACAAAAATAGTAATAAAAATACAGAGGTAATACAGGGTTGTAGGTTTAATGGACAGACTCTTGAAAAAGCAGATAATGTTTCAACTTTACTGGGCCATGAGAGTTATTTTAAGTAATGTGTGAAGTAATGGATGCCAAACTATGAGAAGGCCTCTGGCTGCTAAATAAATCCAATGAAAAGAAACCAGAAAGTTCAGAGGGATAGAGGAGAAGGGATATGACCACACACACTAACCGCTATAACTCTTTCTGTCAAACATTATCTGCACTCTCCATTTACCCATGCTATAGAAATGAACATTCAGTCATAGGGTCTTAGGTGTATACTAGGCTAAAGCCTGGCCATGCAACCAAATGTGACCCTCAAATTTGATTTATATTTGATTTGTAGGAAGTAATTTACTGACTGCCTCTGTCCATCAGACATATAGGAGTCAGACCACAGGTGAATTTCTATTTACCCATCTTTTGATCCAAGTTTCACTAAAATAGAGACAGGGAGGAAATCTGTATCACATGGATGGGAAGCTTGTACAAGAGGATGGGAATTCTCTGAGAAATGTATCTTTCCCTCCAACATGCCCTATTTATGCTGCAAGACGAAATTTGGGTCTCTTAATCTAGTAGCTCTGATTCTGTTTTGAAGATGTGCAAAAGATTAATCAGAATAGGGCCCAGGGATGCCTTGTATGCTAGGAAAAGATCACCTCCCAAAAGTCTGTATGATAAGAATAAATAGAGAGGACTTTGATGCAATCAGCATAGGACATTGTGTTTGCTCCCTGTATTCTTTCTGTAAGTAACATTTGTGGGCATTCCATTTGCTTCATGTGTCTGGTCAGGTACATACCAAAGGGGGCCTTATACTCTATGATGGGACTGATGAGAGCTGAGTATATTGGTATGATGACCTCTCTGGACCTTGATGTTACGCCCTTGATTATAAGTTGAGCAATATAGAAGGATTTTCTTATCACCTCGGACACATATCAAAACCTAGATTGCTATCAACATGATTTCCCAGGTCCCTGACTAGTGAATCAACCTTAAAGGGTGTTTTATTAATGAAAAAGTTACCCAGGGTGGTGGAACCCCCAAAAGGTACTATAATGCATTTCTTAGTATTGACTTTTAAGCCATAGCTTTGGCACCAAGCATTTGTCTATATTAGACTATCTTGAAAAGTGTTCTCATCTCAGGGGATGACTGCTCCCAGTTTGCAATCATCTGCAATGTCAGATAACCAGAGCTGTTTGATATTGGCTTTGAAGAGAAATAGATGCCAAAGGGGAGTGGGGCTAGCACAGAGCCCTTGGAGACTCTACTATACATAGTTCGGTAAATTTGTTGACAATGCCCAAGTGGGGTATATTGTATCATGTGCCTTAGCCAGATATAGGTAGGCAGTATGCACAGCTTTGCACTCATTTCTTGTGTTGTGACCTTTTCAAAGAACTCCACATTACTCAGTAAGCATGACCTTCCTTGGACAAAGCCAAACTGGGATGGATCCAGTGTCTGTAGGTCTCCTATGTCTTTGTTGATAATTTCCATGATAATTCTTTCCATAGCGTTCAAATGAGACTTGTCAAACTAATATGGTCATAGCTTTCAGGATATGTTAAAGATTCTCCCTTTTGAAGGGGGATGACTGTCTCAGGCCTCCATTCATATGGCACAAAGCCTGTTTTAAGACAATAGTTAAATAATGACTCCAAGGGTACTGATAAGTCATATTTTAGACTAATCAGGAGCCATCTTGGGATGTTATCAGAGTTCACTAAGGCCTTGTTCTTGGCTTTAGTGAGTGCAGCCAGTACATGCTCTCTAGTTATAGTTGGAGGGGTTATGTTTAAGGATATTATTGGGGTGATGGTTGAGGATGAGAGGGGGCTAATGTCGGAATTGAATTTGTCCGCTAATTGATTTGATGTATTGCCAGGTTGAGTGAATATGGCCTAATTAAACACCAGTTCTTCATATTGCTGTGTGCTGCCCCTGATGTTTCTGAGAGAGTTTTTATCTTTATGGGAATTGCCCTTCCTGATTCTTGCCATAATTGTTTCCTTTTGTTTGTTTCTGGGACTAGTTCTGGGCTTACTTCTGGTAGGTACAGCAGCCTCTATGCAGCACTGAAACCTTGCTCTGCTGGGGTACTCTCTGCCATTTTAAACTATGTCTCAGTAACTGCATAGATATTAACATTCTCAAGTGTAAGAAGAGCTCAGAGAGAGTGTAGTTTTTTATTTAGGCTCCTGGCACTGAGCAGTAACACCTTGAGGTTCCATTGAGTCTATTTTCTATGTTGGTAAGTTTGTCAATTTGGAATTGCATAAAAAATGCACGGCGGGGACAGACAAAGTCTTAGCCTGTATTTGAAAGCCTATAGGAGAAATGTGCAGACCATCCTTGCAAAGCAACATGCTCTGATGACCATGTCCTCCCAAGCTGACAGAGATTGGATCCCCTTAGAATGAGACCAGAAAAATAGCCGGTTGTTGAAATCAGTCACTTTTTGCTCATATTGTGGCTTAATCCTCAGTGTTTGTAATATGCTGCCCAGTGCCAAGCTCATATCAGCCTGAGACACATAGCCTAAAAGCTCCAGACAATGGCTCCAGTCATTTCAGTCATTTGTGAATTTAGTCATTTGTGCAGTCAGTCTTTTTTTGCATATATGAATATATGAATGTATAAGACAGAACTCAGTCTATTAGTCTGGAAGACACACTCTTTTTGAAAAGAGTAGTTAACAGTATCCCCCAGGGATCAGTACTAGGACCACTTCTGTTTCATGTTTATTCTTCTGATGTCAAGTCTGACATGAAGGACCTATGGTTGACCAAGATGACTGCAAACTTGGAGCTGTTATTAACCCCACATCCAGCTTACAAATTCTTTTAAAATGTACCAGTAAGTGGTGCCTGGACTATGGCCTAACAATAAATGACAAAATAATTCAGCATTATGTACTTTGGAAAAACTGGGCAGCCATGCACCTAACACATAAGCAACACCACTTTGAAAGTTGACTAAGCCTTTATGGACATGGGCACTTTCTTTGGCAATGAATTATCCTTTGGTTACCATGTATCCACTATTGTTAGAGAATCCTTTTACCCTGCTAGACTAATCACCAGGGATATTTATTCCACAGCTAAGAAAGTTAGCATCCTTTTCTACTCCTCCCTCTTCAGGCTCCTAATAATGTATAATGGAGCCATTTGGTATGTCGTTGTCGAATCAGATGACACAGCTTGAGAAACCACAGCCTTTTCTCAGTAGGGTAATAAAGGGTATGCCTTCCTTGATCTACCCAGACCAGGGTGGAGCCAGTTTTCTTTAGTTTGTACATAATAAATGCTGCCCCCTCACACAATCATCCATGCTGCTCCCCAGTTTAAATTCTCCTTTTTTGCAAAAGCCTGAATTTATTACAGTACTGTGTAAGTGGGAAAGCCTTTTCATTTTTCAGAATATGAACACTCTTTATCAGGTTTATATTAGATAATCAAACTTTCGAAAGTTCAACTGTCATATGGTCGACACCATATGATCGAATTTTTGAAAGTTTGAACGTTTTAATGGAGATCTTTGTACAGTGCGGAATGGGAAGATATCCCTTTTCTGCACTGTAGTGCGATTTCGGAGTTTTTATATTTAAAGAATGGGGGCATGGAGGGTTCAGCCCCCCACGTGGGGGGTGCAGGATGCTTGCCCCCTGCTTAAAATGTTCAGGTAGGTTATTTGTGTAGTTTATTTTTTTTATTAGATTTTCGAATTTTTAAAAGTTTGATCATATGGTGTCGACCATATGACAGTCGAACTTTTGAAAGTTCGATTATCTAATATAGACTCCTCTTTATCAGGGTCACTGTACATTTAGAAATTCTGAGAGGACACAAAATCCCTAATAACTTTATGATGAAAATAAAGATAGGACCATATCCATCCTGAAATTAGCACAGGACTTTCAAAATTGAGTATATATGGAAATCAGCTAAGACATGTGCAAGGAACAAGTAGCACCAAAAAGTATAACAAAACAAAGGAAAGCATATAAGTATGCTCAACAACAGGAAAAAAATGAAAAGCAGTAAGCTGCAATTAATAATGTCAAAAAGAGATGATTGTTGGAGTGATTACATGTTCATCAAAATGTTATAAGTGGATTGTTCTGGAGAGGAAAACTTAATTAAGCCAAAGGATGAAAGCCTGATAGTTGTACTTCAAAACAGTGGTCTTTATGTGAGATAATTTGCAAAAATCTACAAAAAAAAAAAAAAAAAGTGGGAGACTAGCGTGCACAAGTTCTGTAGTACAGAACTAAAACTTGAAATAGTTACAAATTAAGTGTATTACATTATCTCATGTGATAATTACCTTTTCATTTTTGGTAAAATATACAATTGGCTGAGAAGCAATGAAAGCATGAATCACAAATAATTACCAAAAATGAAAAGGTAATGCTCACTTGAGATAATCCAATACCAACTGTTAGTAAGAAGAAAAATATCCAGCTGATGTTATTGAATATAAAAAGACAAAATTAGCATTAACTACTGAAATAATCATGCGTTGAGTCAATGTTTAAAAACCGAGTAGCTAGCTCTTTTAGTCACATTGACTGAACTTGATATGACACACAAACCCCCAGGTAAGAATGAAAAAAAGGGGGTTGATGATGACTGAAATAATCACACATAGTGACTATAGTGTCCATGGGATACACAAAATTGTGATACAACTATATGCAGACCGTAACTAGTGCAATGTGGAACAAAAAATGTAGATAATTTCAATAGCACTGGAGTAACTATTTTTTAGTTTCCATGTATACCTAAGTATGCAATCTGTATAAGTAACCCTATGTGAACTGCAGATGGAAGCAATTCTGGGAGCTGAGGAGAACACTCATGGCAAACATAAAGACTAAACCAATTCTAATTTCATGAACTTTGCCTTTGATTGATTTGTGGATTAAAATTACATTCCAAACTATAAACATTTAAAGAAATTAAAAATTAAGAAACTATATTTAAATATGCGATTCCAAGGGCTGAAATTTGTTTTCTATAAAAAACAAGTACAGTATAGCTTCATTCTGGGCATGCTCTTTCCTAGCTTTCCAACTATGCCTGGTAGGACATAGAATTCCAGTTTATCGACTCTAACAACTGCTTTCTACATGACCAATCCATTATTCAGATAGTGAATGAAGCAATGCAGAATAAATGGCCACCCTTTCCCAAAATGATTGTGTCACATACAAATAATTGTTCAAAGTAATGGGGTACTAGCTAATACTTTTCTGTGGAAAACAGTAGCTCATGCTCTTGGCTCTGACAAAAGACTAAATTGCTTGTGCACATTATTTAACTCGGTAAACCTACAAGTATTAGAGAGAATTTGGCAGATAAAAAAATGGCTACACCCCTGATATTGATACCTTGAAGAGGCACTCTTCAGCATTGGTGCTTGGGGGGGCTGGACTGCCTCTGTTCTATCTGTTTTATTAGCTTATCTTCCAAGACCATCTAGTTTATATGCAAGTCTCCTGTTGTACCCTACCTCAAACACTTAGCAAAAACCTAGGCATACAGTTCTCTGCTGAGGTCCCATAACATGATTCAGCCATAAAACTACATAAGATTAGATTTAAAATATCCTTTTGTTACAAAGTCAAGTTATTATTTTTCCTCTTGGATGTATATTCACAGGAACTCAACTAATCTTTCTTTGTAAACAGAAGTGAGACTCATTGGGTTGTACTTACCAGGTTCAGTTCTTAACAGCACACACCATCCTCTTTAGGGAGAGTTATTGCCCAATATTCTTTGGCTTTACCACTAACAATAGGCCTTTTAAATAGCTTGAGCTATGTGTAACTCTAACTGTAGAACTATGTTTTTGAAGATCCTTCATGGTAGAACATTAGGCCTTCCTAACATAGGTTCATAGGTTGGTACTAGGCTATCGGCCCTAGGGCATATACAAGCCTAGCCATAACCATTCCCTGGCTATTTCTTCACACACTATTTACTTCCCTGGACCCCTGTCTAGCAGGACGACTGACATGATCCCCTGGGTGAATTTCCTTTCTCCCATCCAATCATCAAGGTCCCTTTTGAAGAGGGCCAAAGATGTGCTCTGCTTGACATGTATGGGCAGTCTGTTCCAGAGTCTGGGGAGTCTCTGGGTCAGGAACCTATCCCTCCAGCATGTTTTGTTTATTGTGATGACAAGATTTAGATCCCTGGAGTGTGTTGCTCTGAGGGATTTGGATTTCTTTAAGTGTAGCATGTCCAACAGCTCTGGGTTTGACATGGCCTTGTATGTTAAGCAGAGATCGCCTCGGAGTAGACGATATGCGACAGAGTATAGCTGGAGTTTTTTAAGGTGGTCAGCATAGGGCATCTGCTTTAGGCCTGTGATTCTTTTAGTGAGGTATTTCTGTGGCCTTTCCAGTTGTTGCAGATGTCTTGAGACGTACATACCAAATGGGGCGTTGTATTCTATAATGGGTCTAATGAGGGATGAGTACAGTGGGACAATGACCTCCTTTTTTTCTGGATGAAAAGCCCTTAGTGATGAGGTGTGCCACAAAAAAGGATTTCCTGACTGTTGTGGCAATGTGGTTATAGAAGGTGAGACCACTGTCCACCTGTGTCCCTAAGTCTCTTATCACAATTTCGGTGTTTAGTGTACTGCCACCTATGTGATAATTCATGAGTACATGTTTTTTTCCCAAACAGGATAACTATACATTTCTTGGCATTGAGCTTGAGCCCACGGCTCTGGTACCAGGCATCTGTTTCTTTAAGGCCCTTTTGTAGAGTATCCAATCATTTGGGGATTCAATAATAGCTCCCAGTTTGCAGTCATCTGCAAACTTTGTTAGCCAGAGTCCCTTAGTGTTGGTCTGTACTTCAGAGAAGCAGATGCCAAACAAGAGAGGTCCCAGGACTGAACCCTGAGGTACTCCACTTGTCACTTGTCTGGAGCTGGATTTGGAGTCAGCTACTTTTACAGTGTGGGTTCTGTCAGTAAGCCAGTTGGCAACCCATCGAGTGACATAGGGATTAATGCCCAGTTTAGTAAGTTTATCTATGATTCCAGAGTGGAGGATGGTGTCAAAGGCCTTGGCAAGGTCCAGATAGGTTGTATGGACTGCCTTATCCTTGTACACAGCTCTGGAGACTGATTTGAAGAAGTCAATAAGGTTCAGGAGAAAAGATCGGCCCTTCACAAACCCAATCCGGGTGGGGTCCAGTGTTTTAAGGTTGTCAGTGTCTTTGTTTATAAGTTCAATGATAATACATTCCATGGCCTTGCAGATCAGGCTCGTCAGACTGATGGGGCGGTAGTTCCCGGGATCCAAGGTGGATCCCCCCTTGTGGAGTGGGATAACTGTAGCTGTGCACCACTCAGTGGGCAAGAAGCCTGAGGTGAGGGTATGATTAAACATGACACTTAGATGAGGTGCCAGGTCATTTTGTAGTTCATGTAGTACACAGCCTGGGATTTCGTCTGGTCCCATGGATGCTGTATTCTTAGCATTGGAGAGTGTGTTTTTTACCTGTGTGGCCATTATTACCGGAATATGGCAATCTTCCAGTATTGAGATGGGCCATTTAGGGGGTGAGACGGGGGTGAAGTTGGCACTGAATCAATCTGCCAGGATATTGACAATATCCTTTGGATCAGTATATTTAATACCATTCTGTTGTAGCTCAGAGCAGCTCTGAGCATTGCCATTTAGATTCTTGACATAGTTATAGAATGCCTTGTGGTTGTCTTTGGAATCTTTGGCAATTTTATTTTCGCAACTAGCTTTGGAGGATTTTATGAGGGATCTCAGCTTCTTAGTGAGGCTGGTAAGGGAGTTTTTTGCATCCTGGGATTTTCCTCTTTTCTGCAACAGTTTTTTTCCTTTTGTTGTAAAGTTTATTTATGGCAGGGGACCACCAGATTGGCTTCCTTTTTTTGGAGAAGAGCATCTTTGTTCTATTTGGGATGGCACGATTCATGCATGAGTGGATGTGCTCGTACAGTGCCTTAGTGTAGGACTTAGCAGTCAAACTTTCAGTTCCCATCTGCATGGGTGTCATGAAGTTTGTAACTTCTGACTTGAGTAGCATGAAGTTAGCCTTGGAGACGTTTTTTATGGAGGTTTCCTTACTGGGGTGTGGGGGTGGGATATGGATGTTAAGGGTGATTAGCTTATGCTCTGACCTGACCAATGAGGGGATGACCATAGGTGTGGAGCATCGATTTCCCATGTTGGTAATGACCAGGTCTATGATATTGGAGCCCCTTGTGGGATTATGGATTAGTTGATCCAGGGCATTGGAATTTATGAATTCCAAGAACCATTGGGCAAAGGTGTTGGTGCATGAGTAGTTTTCCCAGTTAATGGCAGGGTAGTTGAAATCACCCAGTATTAATGTGTTTGGTTGTATATTAATTTTTTCCAGTATGTTTAGAAAGATGTAGTGAGAATCTTGGGGCATGGTGGGGGATCTGTAGCAAGCTACAATTTGGATTGCAGTCTTACTTAGTGTTAGTTGCACCTGGAGAATTTCAGACGTATTGTGTTGGGCAACTAACCTGGTGGTGTGAATATCCTTGGTAAATATGGGCACTCCTCCACCTTTAGTGTTTCGAAACTGGTTTTGTGGCTGAAAAGTATGGTAAGAGTTGTAGCCTGGTATTGCAGGGGTGCTCTCTGGAGCCTTGAACTAGGTTTCAGTTACTGCACAGATATCGATGTTCTCCATTTTTTGGAGTGTTTCGAGAGAGTGCATTTTGAGGTTTAGACTTCTAGCATTGAGTAGCATTACCTTCAGATTTTGCATGCTTGTACCTGTTACGGTGGTGGTTTTGCCTTTGAAATTTGCCTACAAAAGGCACTATAGGGGTGGCAAGAGCCTTAGCCAGTAACCTGAATCCCAGGGGCGACAGGTGCAGACCATCTCTGGCAAAGCATTGTGGTCTGTTGATCATGTCGTCCCAGGCAGACAGATACTGGATCCCCTTTGAATGACACCAGAAACTTAGCCAATTGTTGAAGTCAATCATTTTTGTCCTTATATTGTGGTATCATTCTGCGCAAAGGCAGGATGTTACTCAGGGATAGGGTCATACCTGCTTGCGCCACATGATCCGAGAGCTCTTCCATGTCTCTTTTCATGTAGTCTAGGGAGGTACATCTCAAGTCATTCACTCCAACATGGACAATGACAGAGTCATATTTGTACTTGTTGTGGAGTGACTTGAGTGCATGAGTTATGTGGTGGATCCTGGCACCTGACAGGCAGCTCACTGTAATTTTCTCCTTGTTCAGCCTGGTGAGTGGGACATCAGTGTGCCTGACTATTGAGTCACCTATGATTAAAGTGTTAGGTACATTGTCTTGCCTGAGGGGCTGTTGCTGGGTGGCACACTGGTGTTGTGAGCTATGTGACACTTATGTTGTGATTGGTGTTTGTTTGCCTTTCAGCTTCGGAGGTCCTTATTGCTTGGGCAGGATACAGTTATGGGCCTCCACATATGTGGATTTAGTGTTGTTATGTGTGGGTGTTGGTGGTGTGAGTTTATAAGGGCTATGTGTTGCTTGAGGTGTAGTGCGGGTGTTAACCTTCTCCTCTTGACTGTCTAGCACAATCTTGGGTGGAGAGAGCGTTGCTTCCAGTTTGGCTACGTAAGTGCATCTCTCACAGGTTGTAGTGTTGGGTGGTAGAAGGAGAGGGTTGTCTGTACACATGAGGCAATTGCTGCATTGCCCCAGTATGCCCAGATTCACCAGGTGGACAGGAGAAATCAACGGAAGCTGACCCTTGGACATGCCTGGTTTAGTGCTTTTTTTTTTTTTTTTTTTAAAGTACAGGCGCTGTTTTTCCTTACCTTAACAAGGTACTTTGCAATTATAGGCTGTTTAGTGCCTATGATTAATTTCTCCTTATTAATAAGGAGAGCTGAGTGCTTGTATCAGTTTAAGGCTTCCTAGTGCTTTCCAGCAGGTATTAGAGCAAGTGCTAGTCACAGGGATGCTTAAAGGTAAGATGAAAAATAATGTTTTATGCTAAACACTGCAGTGTGCATTAGAGAAGTTAGATGTGAAAGTAGGTAACTTAAGTTTTACCTGTCTAAAAAGTTAAGTTTTAGTGGAGAGTCACTATTTTTAAAACAGCAAGATAGACTGAAAGGGGGTGATCACTTTTGTACTCTGGTACTATGGAATACAGTAGAATGGCCAATAAATTTAAATAGTTGAAGGGGAGTGATTTCCTCACACAAGTCAATGAAAGCATCTGTTATTAGACATCGCCTACTGTGTTATCCCACTTCCAGCACGGAAGTCTCCTTTTTATTATTAATGAAGACAGCAAAGAAAAATCAGCAGCTTTAGTGAATTCTTATCCTTTATGTATAGCCATTTAAACTCCATTCTTACTTTTGCTTGCTCACCTACATACATAAAAACATCTTAATTTGCTCCACATTCTGATTTCTTCTAAAACTTGCTTTAGTATTCCTTACAGATGTTAACTTTTTCCTTGCTTCATTGTAATTGTACTTACACTGTTTTCTTTCATCTTCAACATTCTGAATAAACATTTCTTTCCTGTCATTGTCTCCCTCTCTCTCTCACTTTCCTTTTAACCCACCCCAGTTTCTTCTTTTTATTTTCTAATTTTAGTTCTGTAAAAACAGCCAATATTCATGATGTTATACATACTGTACAACATGGGAACTTTGTACTCGTACATGTCTATGCAAATACAGAGTAGACTGTATAGTCATATTAGGGAAATAAAAAGGCACAGTCTGATAGAGCAGAAGCCAGTGCATATTTGTGCCACTTTCTTGTCCCAAAATTGTCCCACAAAGCCTAAAGGAATGAAAAAGTAACAGTGTTGTCCTTGGACAGCTAAAATATAGCTTCTGGCTTTTAGTTACGGACCTCCCCCATATAACAGTAATTAATAGCCCATCAGAACCTTAAACTTGGCATCTTCTGCTCATTCATACAATAGAACACAACACTCATATTCAACAGCTGAAGTCACCCCTAATGATGTTTCAAGCACCTCTTTTCTTACTACAGCCAGATATAACCAAGTTGGAAATAATTATTTATGGAAGTCTGCCACACTTATGAAAAAAAAATCCACCCACCTTAACAATGAGTGTGATGATTGGGGAGAGATGGGTGAAGGCTGCCAGTCTAGTTAAATAGAATTTGATATATAATTCTGGCATTTGTAAGTAAATGTAAAATACAGGCATGTTTTCTTGAGTGTAAAAGAATATTGTGAAATGTGGAACTGCAAAATATGTGACAACATTGCACTCTACTGGCCCAGTGAAGCATGTTGTGACCCGTTCATGTTAGAATTCGGCTCCACTGCAGCTGGATGAAGGTTTCATGCCCATTGTTTTAAGTTTATGACCAGAATTTAGATGTGAAAGGTGCTTTATTGGTCTAGTTTCTGTTAGAATATACATGTGAAATGTCTTCTATTGTTATAAGCTTCTGTGCAGGTGTTAGATTGCTAAATAATGCAGTTTGTTTGCCTGGAAAAACCTAAGTGTCAAAAATGATGTAATTTGGGGAGGGACCCAGCAAACATGTTTGCTAGTAATGTTTAAATACTATTTCTCACAAGAGACTGGAAGCATTTTGACTTTGGACATCTAACTTATCAGCACTCTGCCTTGTGCTCACATGTAAGTTTTAACACTGTGATTTCTTGTAGGAATAGTTAAAGCTAATAAATATTAATTAGGTATTTTTTCTTTGAAATCACACCTGTCCTTCTGTATTATTTTAAGTTTCTGTGTGATCTCTGAACTCTTAGTTATCTATGTGGTTTAGTAGTTTTGTCTTGTGTTTTACTTATTTATTATTAAATATTTTTAAAACCTTCTACCTGTGACTGCTTTGTCTAGAGATAAGCTCTAGAGTACATTGCATATTTATAGAGGTTATTGTAACAGGCCGCTCTAAAGTAAGCCTTGACTGTTAGTCATACTACCAGTGGATAATAATATTGCACAGTAATAATTGGACACCCTTTTAAGGGCCTTTGAGTTGCTGATATTTTTTAGCTGGTGGTGGTAGTAATTACTACTGTATAGCCTGGGTAAAGGGGCACAGCTGGAGAACCTGACTGTGATCTCTGTGTGCACTTAAGGGAAATTGTACTTTTCTGTGAGCATTAGGTATCCTTTCCTCTTCTAGGAGACAACCTCCCTGGTGTTACTGGTGAGGATTGAGGCTCCTTGATTGCTGGGCCAGGGCAACATCACAGTGAGCCTTCTAGCTAGGGCTGCATTCATCACCTTAGTTCTAGAGTGTCATGCTGCATCAAGGATACATAGCACTTACCATGGCATTCCATCTCATTCATCCATTACCTTAAGTGAGTGCAGGTGTAGTTCAGATCCAGGATACCAAGAATACTCAATTACTTTCACAAGGAATATATTCCCTGCTAGTCACACAAAACACAAAGGGACAGACATACTTGGGTGTGTGTACTTGTGTTTAACTGAACTCCTGTAGGGATATGAATAGCTGCAGGCACTGAAACAACAATGCACATATGCCATTAGTATCATTAGTCAGATGTACATAAAACTGAACTCCTGGGGTGAAATGAATACCCTGCAGGCATTGAAACATCCATCCACATATGTCATTATATAACACTGCATGTGAAGTGCTAATGCTAGTCTGCAACACAAAGAAACACAGTCATAACCAGCAGTACATCAAGTACAAAAATCCAGGTAAATGCAGCAAACGAAAAATAAATGCATTTAAGCAAATTCAAAAGAACAGTAAACATTAATGTATACCTAAACATTATGTATGCTATTTTGATGCATTCTTTCTCTCTTGTGTGTTAGAAGATGATGGATCTTGACAGTACACAACATTTACATTGGCAGATTCCATTCCAGAAAACATCTGCCAGTTCTTTCCTGAGATAAAATCTAAAGGAAGAGGGACTGGAACAACTAGTATAATTGCAATTAAAGTTAGTGTGGGCAAGATATCTTAGATTTACAGGTGAATACTAGGTTCACTGGACTGATTTTACCATTTTAAGCCTAGCCAGTAACCTGAGGTTAGAATCAAACCTGGCACCTTGTATTTGCAGGTTAAGACCTTGACTGACATGCCAAACCCACTCCTAGGCATCTTAGCCTCCTAGTCTGTCCATGCTGTCCAACAATGGAGTTTTCCAGTGACACTGCTGTAGGACACGTGCTGAGGATATCACAATGGTTATATCTTGGCAAGTTTCTAGAGATTTTGAGAAATGCGGATCAGGAAATGTATAGCACAGGTTCCAGCTATAACAGGGGCTGTGCAAATGTTACAGCAGTGCTACTGTATAAAGTGTTTTAGGCAAAGACATTCCATGCCATTTATAAACAGGATAATACAGCTCAACTGCGATAACTTTTTTTTACCTTGGTACTCCCTGTGTATTGTGTGAATTCAGAGTTAAAGAAGTAATAAAATATAGGGAAACATTAAAAAACATATAACAAATATAAACAAAGGGATAGTAGTCTCCCCTTCCTAAACTTAATATACTAGCTCCAAGATCGCACCCAGTCAAAAGTAATGTAAATACTTTGTTTTGCAGGAAATCCAGGTACTCCCTTTCGTCTGACTTAAATGGACTTAATTGGACCAGCTGAGGCATAGGGAGCATATTTAGTTATGGTAGTAGGGAGTATAGACCCAAGTTTGGAAACGGTAGTTATTTAAACTTTTCATTTTAGTTTAAATATGTTTTCTGCAACTTTTAACTTTGACTACATGACACCCAAATAGATAATACTTATTCAGTAGTTGCATAAGTACTCTAAAATAATGTGGCAGAAGAGATATCCACTCTGAAAATCATTTTCCAACAGACAAACTTCTAAGACACTGAATCTGTGGGTTTAGGGAACTGTCATACCAGACCATCATTATTATCAAACTCAAATAAGAGGAGAATGGAGGTGGAAATGTAAAATTTTTTAATGACCTGTTGCTTAGTTGATGCTGGGACATGGTTCTGTCCTCCATGAGGTCCTCTTGGACAGACGTATCTAACACATGTACTCTGACTGCCTAATAACTGATATTTAAGTCATACAGGTGCCTGACTAATTGGGATGGGATAGAATACCTATTTGTCCAAACTGAGAACCTCTTGCCATAGCAGAGCATATCTCATCAAGGGGAAGATTCCCTTGTAGCTTCAATCACCTTCAGCATACCAGCAAGAAGCTCTGGATGGGTCAGAAAACCTGTAGTAGGAGCCAAAGTATTAAGGTAAAGCTACTATCTTAGCAGATGAAATAGACATCCTTTGCTATAATGCAAAGGATATAATAGCCTGAAACCATATGAAGGGGTGACAAAGAGAAGTTTTGCTCTTTCTCCCCCAAGTTTTATGTTTACGCATGGGACCATTGGCAAGGTTAAGATATTTTGTAGGGATAAGAGGAAATGGCAAACGTCCAGCTGATGACAGCATCCTGGGTACTTATATTTTTATTTTATTTGTTGTAGTGTCTTCTATACTTAGACTTACACATGAGCATTCACAAAAAATATGTAGAATGTCCATATTATCCATACTGCAAGCACTGCAATTAATAGGGAACTTATGGAAAAAGAAGCTTTTTGGTAGGAGTCATATAGGCATTAGAAGTTATCATAACTATAAAATAATTTCTTGGCTACACTCCTGTTTGATGAATGATGTATTTACAGTTTAACTGCAAATCTTCTCTCCAGGTTTTGTCACTTTTAAAGTCCTGATCACCCTGATCTATTGCCAGTCACAAGGTAGAGTAAAAATACTTACTTGATATAGCTCTATTTCTATATTAAACTCAGATAATTAGAATGGCTTTTTGGCCAAAAGTGCAGTTAACTATTTGTTTCTTCATAGTGCTATATTTAAAATTAACATTCAGAGTATTCCATATAATATTTATCATAGGTAGTTAGGCTTTTGGGAATGTCATGTCAATTTTTAATAAAACCATTTATCAATTTATTTTTTAAAATCAGGTATCTTTTACCTAAAAAAATATTTGGCTTTAAATTAAGCAATTGAAAACTCCTTCACTAGGGCAGCACAGTGATGCAGTGATTAGCATTGTCATCTCACAGCAAGAAATTCACTGGTTCAATTCTCAGCTGGGGTGCTTTCTGTGCAGAGTCTGCATGTTCTCCTTGCCTTTGCATGGGTTCCTTCTGGGTGTTCCAATTTCCTTCCACATTCCCAAGACGTGGATTGGACATTCTAAATTGGCCCAAGGTGTGTGTGCCTTCTGAGGAAGATTGGGTGCTGGGCTGGTAACTTGATACTGAAAAGTTTACTGCCACTTGTTCTACAGACCAGTGATCTGCTGTGGCAACCTCACTGCCACTTGTTCCGTGGACCAGTGATCTGCTGTGACAACCCCTAATGGGAACAGCTGCAAGAAGTTGAAAATTCTTTCACTGCTGTTTCAGTGAGCCTCTTTAATGTCTCTATCTCATCCCATTTAGTGTTGTAGTTTGTAAGAAATGTTACAGTGTTGATAGCATATTGATAACATATTACTAAGATGTCAGCGTAAGATATTATAAGGTTCATAAGGTTCATAAGTTTGTACTAGACTAACTGCCCTTGTGAGCCATTTTAAGCCTAGCCAATTATCCTTTGTGAGACTTAAACCCTGCACCTTCTGCTTGTAAGGCAAACATCTTAACCATTAGGCCACCATTACTTAGTCTTAAACTTACTGCTGCTCTTCTGATAACATATCGCTAAGATGTCAGTGTAACATATTATTACCATTTTCTAGTCTTATACTTACCGCTGCTCTTCTACTATATCGCTAAGATGTCAGTGTAAGATATTATTACCATTACTTAGCCTTATATTTACTGCTGCTCTTCTGATAACATATCACTAAGATGTCCGTGAAAGATATTATTACAAAGCAAACACCTGTACCTTCCGTATGAATGCCCAATAACACCCAGGTCTGAGGAATGCACTTGAAAAGTAAAAAGGTATAAAGGCAAAATGATGGCTGTATTAAAAGAAACCAAAATCTGTTTATTAGGAACAAGAATCAACATGTAAGCGCTTTCACAGTGTAACCCACTGCTTCTTCAGATGTAGAACACTAGTATCAGTAATTTCCATTTAAATACATTTACATAATGCATTCATCTGGAAGGTACAGGTGTTTGTTTTGTATTTGTGGTGTTTACACTTTTCTACCTGACCTCTGGAACTATGGCAGAAAAATCTCCTGAAATTTAGTTGGACTACCAGAAGGTCGCATACCAACCAACAATATTTCCATCAAGAACAGGGTGTGAGATTCTCTGAATAGAGTGAGCAACCCTTTGTTGCAGGATAATCTATCTGTAAGTAATGGAGTTGATAACCATCAAAATACTGACTTAAATCTCCTTAGGCGGAAAGTAAATCATTTTGAAGACAGTTTGTTCAAATAAAATAGACTTCAAATGCAACATTTTTACTTTGAAGCATGTCTCACCTTAAAGATTATCCCGAGAGGGCTCCATATCCTCAAAATGCCCACATATGGGAGTACATATCCCACGCTGCTAGAGGTGTGGAAGAAGCTCAATAATGAACTTAGTTTTAAATATAACGATCGATTTTTTCAAACTGGAAGAGCAGGAGCTCTCAGAGGAGCTGCTCAAAGTGCAAACAGACTTATATGCAGAGTTTCCAGAAGCCTTAATTGATATTAAGGTAGGCAATATCATGGACACTCTGGCTTTAAATGAGAAAAAGACTCTGCATAATAAACTATAAAAGTTAGAAAGGGACAAATGGGACTTTCTCAATAGCCATGTTTTCACCTGGCCGAAGGAAAACGATGTAACCAATAGGCGAGCAGTATTTGAACCAACATCCACCTTAGGAGTACATGATAGGTCAGGGGAGTTGATTAAGCACCAGAACATCATCAGCAGGGACTGTATAGTGGTTAGGGAAATTGCAAATGAATCCCATTTACAAACTGATTTAAAAGAAGGGAAGACTCTACAAATTAATAACTCAAATCGTTCTAAGGATGAGCAGCTTGGGGCCAGATGGAAAACTCCTATGGGATCTACCTTACAATTACCAGCAGATGGCACCAACTCCCTTCCTGTAAGAGTGAATACAACAACATCTATACAGGAAGGGGAAAAGCAGCTGAATTTGAATTACCCTTTACCCATAGCCGTGAAGGGTTCTGCCAGCAGAGAGAGATCGAAAAGCAGGACAAGATTAAAAAGAAAATACCACCAGAGTACCAACAATGTTACCCACACCATAAAGAAGATGTGGTCGAACAATGCAATTCAGTAGTGTGGAGTATATCCGCCAGAGAACTTTCATATAATGAACTACAAATACTTGAGAAGCGGGTCTCTTTTATAACAGCACAACCTGTAGAGGTAACTGACTACATTTTAGATCTAAAATGTTATATGAGGACAGTAATGTTAAACGTGATATATGGCAACCAGGGTTTTAGTAATAGCTATAATTTACGTAAGCCCAGTACTTATGTACCGTCCAATCATCCTGTACTCAATGTATTTGAAAAACTGTGCACTGAAGCTCTGTATGATGCGTTTTGTAGTACATCCAACAATGTTAATAATAATAATAATAAGGGGAGAAAAGATTTCTTTAATCTGAGTTATAAAGAAAGGTTAGCATTGAAGTCTTTACAGGAAGATGACACTTTTTGTATATGTCCAGCCGATAAGGGCAGACCAATAGTACTTATGGACAGGGATCTTTATATCAATAAAATGAAGAACATGTTAAAGAATGACACTTCCTATAAGAAGTTGGCTTATAAAGATGTACTTAGCATACAGAAGAGAATAAGGACCAGTTTAGAAGAAAGCCAGCCAATGAGAGTACTAGAATTTGATTTGTCTAAGTATTTTAGGTTCATAGGTTCATAGATTAGTACTAGGCTAACTGCACTTGCGAGCCATTTTAAGCCTAGATAATTATCCCTTGTGAGAGTCAAACCCTACACCTTGTGTTTATAAGGCAGACACCTTAACCATTAGGATCCAACAATACCTATCATGAAAGGTATCCCTAAAGTACACAAGAATCCCCTTGATCCGCCTATGAGACCCATTGTCTCAGGTAAAGGATGGTGTACTGAACCTATATCCATATAATTAGAAAAAGTCCTGAGACCCCTGGTAGATCGGAATACATATATCCTTAGAGTCTCTAAACAGTTTATAATGGCTCTGCATCAGTTTTGTAGTACTAACATGCATTCAAGGGGATTTATTATGGTCACGTTAGATGTCCAATCCCTATTTACAGTTATTCCTAACCATCAGGGCATAGTCAAGCTACAGAATTATTTAGAAAAACACACATGTTTTAATGTACCCAAGAGAGAAATTATATCATTTTTAATGAAAATTGTCTTGGAGAATAACATTTTCATGTTTAAGGATCAACTATACCTCCAAATAGATGGTGTAGCCATGGGCACCTTCTGTGCCAAAACAACAGAAGATCGACAGACCATTTGATCGACATTCATTTGTTCGACAGCTCATTTGGTCGACAACCAGTAGTCAAGGCAAAAACCTGGGAATTGCCCCCCTCCCCAGTGTTGTGTGACCCTGGAGTGGGGGGGGGCTTAAAACATGTAAATACAACAAAAACTACACATTTTAAATGGAAATAAGTGGGGGGCTTTGCCCCCCACACCCCCTAATGTGTGGGCTGTGCCCCCACACACCCCCTAACTATATATATCAACTCCAAGGTTGCACAACATTGGGGAGGGGGGCAATGCCCAGGTTTTTGCCTTGACTACTGGTTGTTGACCAAATGAGCTGTCAACCAAACGAATGTTGATCAAATGGTCTGTCGATCTTCTGAAGTAGACCCATATATGGGCTCCGTACAGAATGCCGAATGTGTGTTTAGTTGAAACATCTCATAGGTTCATAGGTGTTTACTAGGCTAATGACCAAAGGGGCCTTTTTAAGCCTACCCATGCATCCCAAATCTCTGACAAGTTCTGATACCCTTGATAAGTGTTAGCAGGGTCTTGGGAGATGAAACATTTACAAGCTGGGGTCTGGGAGACGAACCATTACAGGTTGCCTGTGTCCATAAGCGACATAGTTGCCAAACCAGGATGAATTTCCAGTTCCCCATCCAATTGTCCAGGTTGCACTTGAATTTGATTGGGGGGAACTCTGCTTCACATAGATGGAGACCTTGTTACAGAAGTGGAGTAATATCTGGGTACATACCTGTCTGTCCAGCAGGTCCTATTTATATCACAGGCAAGGTTTAAGTCTTTAGAATGGGAAATTCTGGTGCTGCTTGTTTTGCAGATATCTGCTTAGTTGGCTGATTTTGATTGGTTAAGCAGCCAGTCGAGAGGTGTGAGAGATGTTAGAATTCCTGGGTTTGGGGAATATGCTATTACCGCGTGCTTGCAATCTATACATATACATATATGTGTGTGTGTGTATGTGTGTGTGTGTGTGTGTGTGTGTGTGTGTGTGTGTGTGTGTGTGTGTGTGTGTGTGTGTATGTGTGTATGTATATATATATATATATATATATATATATATATATATATATATATATATATGTATATATATATATATGTATATATATATATATATATATGTATATATATATATATACTTTTTTTAAGGCGTAGGGGTGCAGGGGGCTTGCACTCCTATGCAAAAATTATGCTTTTATTTGTTTTTTTGAGTTTGACATTTTGAATGTGTTGAGGCAGTATCTCAGCGCATTCATACTGGTTTGTCAACACTGGTGTTTTTGAATTCCACTTCTATATATATATATATATATATAGATAGAATATGTATGTCTATGTATGTATGTATAGGTAGTGAAAAGCAGAATGACGTTTTAGCAAGTCACATGATGTAATGGTCAATACCTTGCTCACTAAATGTCTGTTAATATTTCACCAAGTATGTAAATCAAATGCAGATGGACAGTTTGAAAGAACTGGCTGTAACATGAATTCTAATAATATCTGATGCATAGCTGCAGCTCTGCTAAAAATGAGAAGCAGAAATATATGGAACACATTTCCATTAATAGTAAAGAAAAGTATATGGAACATGTACCTTGCTTTGATTTTGAAATTCATACTGTTTTCTTAATAATTTTAAGGGCAGTCCAGGACGAAATAGCATTGTTCGTGGTCCCAAAGGAAGCAAAGGAAATGCAGGACGGCAGGTATATACTTGTTTATTTTAAGTTATGGCATGGATATTATATCTGAAATTCTAAATGTAAGATATTCACTGACTTGATCTGTCACATATAATTTAGACTAATGTTAATAAGACGCTTCATTGAGAAACATTATAACTCATCTTAAGAACACATTTCTGCAGATAATTTTTGGTATCTTCTGTTCATCATTTAAAAAAGACTGACATTTCTGGCTGAATATAATCATGCATATATTACTTTTCTTTAAATGACACCACTTTCCCTAATTTATCTTAAATATTGATCAAATAAGCAGAATTATAAAATAGCAAACCACAAGAAAAACATATAAAACTAAAGCTGTTGGGTTAATTACTTCTTATTTCATTTGTTCTCCTGGTGTCCTCATTAAATATAATACATGAGCACAGAACAGAACTTGAATATCATGGAATTCTGCACTGCACTATCAACAGTATTTTGAGAAACTGCACAATGTTATCAGTTGAGAGCCCTCACAAGACTGTTATTGTAGGAAACAACATCATATCTAGAAGTGAACAATACTAAAATCTTAGTTGATATCATCACTAAAGTCTTACCCCTACCTGTTTTTAAGAAAATGAGAACAGTTTTTTTTTTTTGAAAACCATCAGATGATGTAGATAATAAAAATAAATTGAATGCATGTTGTGATAAGGCATCAAACTGTGGACTTCTGGGCTTAATTGGTAGAGTATGAGCTTGATGGCTCAGAGCAAATTCTTCTATATGCACTGCGACTGGGCAACAACACTTTGTCTGGCACTTAGTGCAGGTGAGTAAAGCTATGAGATGCTTTGTGTAGTGCATGATTTGATTTCCTCAGCTTTCTATCATCTTCTCTGACCAGGTCAGTTCACCAGACAGTGCTTCTGGGCTGCCCCTGAAGGACACTTGTGTCCAGCGGGCTGTCACAAGCTTTCCCTTTTGAATTCCTGCACTTTTTGCATAGCCTTCACTTACCCTCCAGCTAGTCATTTATGATATGCTGTCTGACTATGAATCCCTGCAGGGTCTTTGTAGTTTAATGGATTGACAGATGCGTTTTCAATAAATGTGACTTTCAAGTGAAGATAAGTTTACTGTTGCTCATGTTAAGTCTCTTTTTGTTTTATTTAGCAAATAGCTGTCAATGTTTTTGCTGTAAAATTTGATGTAAAAGTTTTAAACATCCACAGCCACAATGACAAACTACAAACTGTCACTTATATACAAACACAGTGACAAACTCCAAATGCTTATTCATGTTCCAAGGCCATTACCTTACTGCAGCCGGAGTGACAAAGTCTATGGCTAAGGACCTCTACCCTCATGGCAGGGGCTGATTGAAAAAAAGATTTTTCCCAAGTTACCATGACTATAGGGGGGGGGGGGTCTGTTATTAGCACAACATGCAGATGTAGGAATCTACTATTGCAGCCACTTCAATTGGCTCAGCAACATCATTGTGCTGGGGGTGGACCAGGTTTAGTTCCAACAGTGAACTTGAATGCATCACAGCACAACCTATTATATGCCGTTATATCCCATCCTGTTTCCTTGTTTTGCTGAAGGTGTCATTTCAGGGTATGGTATGGTATGGTATGATATAATGCAGTATGGTATGGTATGGTATGGTATGGTATGGTATGGTATGGTATGGTATGGTACGGTATGGTATGGTATGCATATGGTACTGTGTGGTATGGTACAGTATGGTATGTTATGGTATGGTGTTGGTCATCTATGCAATCCATCATCTTTCCTTGCCAGCCATTGCATTCATTGTAGCCTTCCATCCCTGCTCCATTATGCAGTCTTTAATTCACTTGATTGTGAATCATGGACACTACTATGGATCCCAATTTGCATACCTGGAATCCTTCAGCTGAGTATATGCCTACACTCTAGCATGCTCAGAGGTCTATGGGAGTTTTGTAAATTATATAGAGCATGGTACATGGGTTTTAATGCATATCTGCCTTTTTGCTGCTGTGTACCTTGCTTACAAATACTGCCTGTAGTTTTAGTAAACCTTAAGTGAAGATATTAGATTTTCAACTTGTATCCAACTAAGAAATACCACTATAACAAAATGTATCAAGTAATTCATTTCAAAGTACCATACACCTAAACTATAACTTTTTTTCTGTTTGATTGTTGTTGTCTTTGGTGCCTGAGTTATTGTAGAAAAGGGTCCATGGGTCATCCATCTACACAATTAAGAAATCAGTTTATGAATAAATAAATAAATAAGTTCAGTCACAAGTGACTGATTAATGTCATCATGATTTGTTCACTTACCTGCATCATGTAGCCTGTGCAATTACTAAATGTTAACATTTCATCACTAGTAATGAATGCTACGTTACACTATCAGATATATATTTTGTACTGCATAATCAGTTATTAGTATTGACTGACCTTGTAAAATGTTATGCATTGCAGAAATGTCCATATGCTCACTTGTATAAAATACTACTGCATCCTACATACTAAAAATGTATATTTCATTTGCATTCTCTACCAGCATCTAAAGTTGAAAATTTTCCTTGACCTCCATTGTAAAAGGGGTATCAAACATAAAGTTACTGAATATACAAGGTAAAATCTACAAAACGTAGGATGCTATATCATTAAGTTGCACTGTGTGAATGGGTGTTGTTCTACTCAATAAATTCATGTTAGCTTTCTGCCGTTGAAGCATTATCAAGTTCTATGTCCCCCATACCCAAAGGTGTCCCCAAAAAATGTTATCACAAAGTAATGTTAGAAAGGCAGTGAAAAAAAATAAAATGCTGTGAAGTATTTTATTATTTATAGTCTGGACAAAGCCCTATACACAGACAAGCTGAAAATTGTCCCAGATCGGAACTACAGTTCAGGTTTTCTTATTTATTTATTTATTTTATTTGTTTATACTGTGTTGGCCAGGTTAGTCCCACTTTGCTAGCCTGAGGTGGTATTCACACTAACTAGGGGAAGTTTGGCCAGAATACCAGGCAACTTCCCCATTAGTGCTGTGGGATAACTTTTATATCCACCTTTTCCATCAACAATTCAGGCAGATGGAGTCTTGGTTTAATGTCACATCTGAAGGACAACACTGTCAGGAGTTCACCACCTCTTAGACTGCACCAGAAGCATAGCTAGCATGGGGTAAAGAAGCAACTGCCCCAGGCACAAAGTATTATGGGGTGTGGTTAGATGATCCCATTTGGTCTTTAATGCATATCAGCTTTTAAAAAACGGTATTACATTTTCAGTCAAACTAGAGTGCTGTAGCACTCTCTTTGTGGTTTAAACTGTATGACAGTTTGCTACAATTTAAAACATCTCTTTTTTTGTTTGCTTGTTTTAACTAAAACCAGAGTGCTGTAAAACTCCATGCAGAGTATAAACTGCAGCAAATTGTTTGCTACAATTTAAAACATTTTCTTTTTTTGTTTCCTTTAACTAAAACCTTAGAACTGTAGCACTCCATGCAGGGTATTTTGTTGCGGTTAAAAAAAAATCTATCTTTTAACTAAAATCTGAGCTCTGGAGTACTCTGTGCATGGAATAAACTAACTGGTAGTTTGCTACAAATATATATATATATATATATGTGTGTGTGTGTGTGTGTGTATGTCTGTGTATATATATTTTTTTATAAAATACAATGTAAGGAAGGAGAAAGGTCAGGGCAGGGCGCAGAAAAGGGACCTAAATAGTTCCGGGACCAGGAGGGAGGAAGGCATGTATCTGGCAATCTGGTTGGTGCACTAGTGGATGTAGTGGACACTTTTTTTTCCTCTTTACTTGAAGAGCTGCAGGTGGGGGTGCAGTGTGGATTGGGTGCTGAAGTAAAGAAAGCTAACTGGTTGCATGCAGAAATGGGGCATGACTTTGTGAGACTGGCACAAGGTGTTAGTTGAACTAGCTACACATCTACACCGCACTGCAATGTCAGTACTGCATAATTAATCCAACTACCTGCTACTGTCTCAGAAAAAATACAGAAACTAAGTTATGCTGTGAAAGCAAATATGAAACATTGTGTAAACCACAAGTTTGCATACAGCATGTGTGTGTCAGATGTTTAAATAAACCACCGGCACATTGTACTAACAATTATGTACTAGGGTACTCCTTAGAGAAGGAGATTATCTTATTATATGCCATCTTATATTTTAAATGACAGAACAGCCAAAAGTCCAAAAATATGCAACTTTTCATGCTTGAAAACTAATAATATTTTGGCAATGAAAGCATTCTCAGTTCCAGCAAAATGGAAAACTCTGAATATAGTATTTCCTTTGATCTGAATCAGATTAATACTTAATGGAGTCTAATTTCGGAAGTGTTTATTTAGTAGATGAAAGAAAATGATATTTCAATATGTTTATTTTATTTAATTCCTGTTTTAATCAAGTAAAACTAAAAATTAGCCAAACCCTCTGTTTTGCATGGATGACCTCAGAGAACTGACCTTGTTAAGTCGTTTCCTCATCATCAAATAGCATGCTAACAAAATGTATGTAATAAAACTCCAACCTGCAAATCATTACTTTTTTGCATTTCATTGCCTGTTGTATTTATTGGATGTGCATGTGTGAGTGTGTGTGCAAGAGTATAGCCAGATAGTATGTTGTATACTCAAACCTCATTCTGTCACCCCATCCACCTATCATTTAAAAAAAAAATCTAATCAACCCTCAAAATGTTGCTCATGTACACATTGGAAAGGAGCATTCTGTTTTCAACTGCTGCCTCTTATAAAAAGTGTATTCTTAGAGGTGCATGCCTATGACCTACATAGGTTGTATAACACTCTGCAAAAGCATTAACTTTACAGAGTTTTAAGCATTTTATGCTTTGTGTGTGTGTGTGTGTGTGTGTGTGTGTGTGTGTGTGTGTGTGTGTGTGTGTGTGTGTGTGTGTGTGTGTGTGTGTGTGTGTGTGTGTGTGTGTGTGTGTGTGTGTGTGTGTGTGTTTGTGTGTGTGTTTTAATTTTGTCACAAAGGGAGAAAGCAGAAAATGTTATAAGCATATCACATTTTTTTTCAGGGTGACCCAGGGGATGAAGGTGTTCATGGAGACACAGGGAAGACTGGCAGTGCTGTAAGTTGACTTCACATTAATTTTTGGTGGTGACCACTTATGAAACCCTGATGAAGTTCATGTTGTTCGGTGCAGTACAGCAGTGTATAAAATGGAAAGCATTCCTAGAAATGTAAAATGAGAAATAAAAGCACATCTTCTGAACAAGACAAAACAGATAAATGCTTTTATTAAGATATTTTGCTCTGGAGACATAACATAAGTGATTTATTTGTACACAGGTGTTGTATGTAGCACAGTTTCCTTTCCAAACCTTAAGTTCATGCCAAACATATTTTATTCCTTTGAAAATCTCCTTACTCATATTGAATTGTTTTCACATTCATTGTATATTTTATATATCAAAGATTTGTTGAAATATGTTATTAAATCAATCAAGTTCAATATTTGGGTGAAATGTTGTATTTCAGTCAGTGATTCAAACACAGTGATGCCTCATATTCACTGAAGAAATGTCTAGACGTGAGATACCATTTCTTCCAATAAAGAGCTGTTTTGAGCTCTGAAGCCTGCAGGAACACTAGCAGTCAGAGCTGTAGACAGATCATCTTTAATTCTGGTCATTTTCATAGACTGGCAACCCAAACTTCAAGACAAAAAACATAAAAGGTATTCCTAAAGCCTGATGTACACCAAAACAAGAAAAATGAAAAAAAAGGCTCTTTGGCTCTTCTGTGCTTCTGTAGCTGTAGCAAGCTGCTTGCTAAACTGTTACAAATGCCAGCTTATTAGCACACACTGAGCTTCAGCTGATTGAGTTTCCAAGACTAACTGCACCTAGTTATGGCTTTTCCCTACTGCTGAAAACAAGTTCTTTGCAAGGTGGCAAGAACCTCTTGCAACCGTGTAAAAATAAATGAAGTAATAGGAATATATAAGTAAAAAGAGCAGCAGTGCATTTGAGAAAAAGTAGTTCTTCATCTGTTGAGAAAGAATTCCTTGCTATGAAATAAACACTCACTGCTCTAAAGAACTATTTATTGGTAGGAAAACTGTCTTAACTTACCATGCCCTTCTATGGAACTACTATCAGAAGGACTGCAACTAAAATTATTTAGATGGAAATTGCCCCTTCAGGATTATTAATTTCAATATTTACAATTACCCAGGCTGCGGTGGTGGTGCTGCGGTAGCATTGTCGCCTCACAGTATGACGTTGTCCCGTTTGATTCTCAGAGCGTCTTCTGTGGGGCGACATGCGTGAATGAGCGTCCCTTCGTTGAAGGTTGTGCGTCAGGCCCAGCAAGTCGGCACGTAAAAATCTACTGCCAATCATTAGCGGACCGGAGTTCCGCTGTGCCGAAAGACACAACAACAACAACCATTACCCAGGCTGAAGCCACTTGAGTGTGGATGGGCTGTTTCAAGCTTATAATCCATCCAACAGTCTGAAAACCAATGGTTCTGTTCTGTGAACTGAATTTTGTTAAAATGAAGCTGACTCTGCCCTGTTTTGAATCTTTCAGTACAGCTGAACTGTAATATGTATGCCAAAAAAAATTTACTTCATAGCCATTATTTCAACAAAAGGGTCTAGAAATTGCAGACTGTTTAGTACAGGGAGCCTTGTATTACCTTCTACAGGGTTAGTATGTCTTTGAAGACAGACCACTTTTTCATGCCTTTAGACTTTTCATTTTCCATATTTGGATCTAAACAAAAAGCTAAGGTATTATAAATACAGAAACATGGATTTTAGACCACTAGTTGTGTTATCCATATCAGGCAGACACCACCATCTGCTATCTAAGCAAACATTGTACATAAGGTTGATCGGTACCACATTCTGCTATAACGAGTATGCCAAGACTCTGACAGGGCAGATCAAGACACACTGTAAAATATAAGCTGCTACCACAGCTGCTACAACTTCAGCCTTCCTCAAGAATGTTTCTTACCAGAGAATTTCTGAAGATGACACTCTGACTTTCATATGCTGGTTTTCTGAAGAATTAGATGCTCAAAACAAAAGAAAAGCTAGTTTTACAGCTACAGTATTATAAGGCATACTGTAGCCATGATTCCTGTCTTGGCTCAGAACTTTATATATGCTCCCTGTCTTGGGTCAGAACTTTATATATGCTCCCTGTCTTCTCTCCGAACGTCATACATGCTCCCTGTCTTCAGTCAGAATTTCATATTGCTTGTTAATTTACAATTCATATGATGAGTGCACTGCTACAATGATCTCCATGATGAACAATAACACCGTGTGTGGATATTCACCATATTCATAAAACTTTGACCAGAAGAATCACCACTGTAGTAGACACTTCCATCCTTGTTTTGTCAAAAAGTCACATATGTACCTTCTTAATGTAGATATGCTGTGTGTTTCAGATAGCTGCGTGTCCCCATTTCTTTGATAGTTGTGGAAGTTTGGTGGGTTAAGCTTTCTACTCGGTAGATCTTATTGCAATAATTTAATGATTTTCAATAGTGCTAAACATATAGTGGTAGTAATGGTATATATTTTAGGTTTTAGACTGGAAACAAGAACATTTTTTTCTAAAATCTTTTTTTTTTTTCTGCTGCTCCAAAAAAGAACAGAATACGGTGTGAGTTATGGTCTGCTTTATAACTAGACATCCTAGAGACAAAGTTGATGCGGGATGTAACTTCATAATCCCTGGGATTCCCAACAGCTCTTCAGGTCTGGCCTGATATACATCAGCTAATCTCAGTCATACATGAAATGTAGAGATCATCCTTGTATTTGAACACGGTGCTGCAGTGCATTTATTCATGCAACTTTATTTTCTCACATATCAGCAAGGCTTTCTCATGCAAAAAGTGAGGTTTCTTTAAATGTGCCTGAAGTCACTTTGGATAGCATTCAGGTGACTAAAACACAACATATCATAAAAGATCTTGCAAACTTCAGATTTTCACTGATAATAGATTTCTAGGAATATGTCTGCCTTACCATTTGTGGTAACCTACAACCATGTTTTTTTCAAACACAGATTTCTATTCATAGTGCCCCACAAACCATGAATACAGAATTCTCATTTCCAGCCGAGTCACTATTTACAAAAGAGAGTGCCACTAACACTAAACGAATTAACACCAGTAACAATTATAAACCAGAATATGTAGTCTTTTTTGGGGGGTGATAAAATAGTGGTGCTGCTATTGTGATGAATAATAAGGGACCAAGTCAGCAATCAAACAAGTATAAAAAGTCATAGGTTTTACAAATACATTTGCCAATATTTGTAATATAACAGCAAAGAAACAATGAAGATATGGTTTAAAACTGTGGGCAGCAGCATAGGGCTATAATGCCTTCCAGAAATTTAGAACAGCTTTTGCACATGAAAGAACAAAGGGTAGAGGTGCCTCAATTTATATCAAAAGCAAAAATACTTCAAGGTTGGTCAAACACTATGATGTACTTGAGCTTTTCCATGGACAGATTACCACAGGTAAAGTGTCATGCCATATTCTTGCAAGCTATAGGTCACCCTCTATGACCCAGGAAACCCATAACACATATTTAAACATTCTGAATACATTCCCCATTCAACCCAAAACTATATTCATGGGTTGCTTTAACTACCTAACTATACACTGGGACTCATGCATGACCCCAAACGTACAGGTCCAGAGATTCCTGGAATTTGTAAACAAACAGTCTGGACTGGTAAGGGCACTAATATCGTTGAGACGGTCCTCATAAACCTGGAAGAACACTGCAACCCCGCTCCCCATCCCCAGTGTAATGTTGGGTTGGACTGAAATGCTGTCTTCTTTAAAATAAAAATAAAACCCTGGACCCCAGCAATCCCTAGAAATTTTTAGGAATTATTTATTCTAAGTCAAACTTCTTACTATTAAGTGACACCCTAGCAAAATTCCAAACCCACCCCAAAACCTTGACAATACTGCTACCTAAGTGGAATTTTTCACTAAAATGTTTATACTAGCATGTTAATGGCTGCATAAAAATAGCTGTACCTACCCAAAATAAGCAGAGGACAAACTCAAAAATCAAGCCACCCTGGTGGAATCCCTATATCAGTAGGCTGTGTTACAAAAGGAAGACAATCATGGCAAAAAATAGGAAGTGCAATGGCAGCAAGGTAAGGACTACCTCATCAATCTAAATAAGCAACTCAGGGAGCTAAGCAAATCTATCAAAACCAAAATTGAGATAAAATAGCCACCCACACCACAGGCAATCACAAGGCATTATTTAGCTATGTACACAACTTCAAATATAATGCACAACAGTATAGCAAACCAACTGTAAATACAGCCACCTATACTGAGCCAGAGGATATAGCAAATTTACTGGCCAAAAATTTAGCTCCAATTTTACCACCCTCTCCTCAGCTATCACTAGGGAACAGGTCCTCAATGCACTCTCCAAGACTAAAAACACTGCATCAATGGGCTTTCATAATATCCCAGAATGACTCATTAATAACATAAAATTATACAGACTCGAGTGACTAAAGACCCATATGTCTGATTAGTCTGACATGGAAAGCCATGGAAAGAATTATCCTGGAAATGATAAACAATAGCAAAGGAAATCTGCAGACACTACATACAGCCCAGTTTAGTTTTATTAAGGGTAGGTCATGCCTACTCAATCTGGTGGACATCTTCAAGAAGATTATTAAAGCAATGGATGCCGGAAAATTATGCATACTGCCTACCCTGACTTGGTCAAAGCATTCAACATTATACTCCAGTCAAGCATTGTAGACACTATACTCCAGTCAAGCATTGTAGACACACTCATAAAATTAGGGGCAAACTTCTTTGTCACCCACTGGCTACCTAGAGTCCTAGGACCCAGGAAGTTAGGATAGCAAAGTCTGCTTCCACAAAGAGGCCATCACTAGTGGAGTCTCTAAAGCAAAAGGGCTGGAGCCACTCCTTTTTGTCATCTATTTCTCTGACGTCAAGGCCAATATCAACAGACTATGACCAGATGACTTTAAATTAGGCATAGTCACAGAATCCCCCAAAGACACAAATCACCTCTATGAAGATCTGAAACAGACTAATAACTGGTGCCATTGCAACAGTCTGAAACTCAGTGCCAAGAAATGCATAATGTTGTCCTTTGAAAAGACAGCTACCACTGGAAACTACCACATTGCTAATACACCCCTAAGATTATACCCAATAGTTAGGGATTTGGGAATGCATGTTCACGGTAACTTGGCCTTTGACCAGCATGTGTGTATGGTAGTGAGAAAATCGTTCTATGTTGCCCAACTTATAAGCCAGGGTATAGTAACTAGTTTTAAGGATATCAGTGTTCTGTTGTTCTCAGTCCTCATCAGACCAATACTTGAGTATAATGCCCCCTTCAGTATGTACTTGATCAGACATATGCAACCCACAGAGGTTCTTCACAAAAAGAATATAGGGCATAAATATTATGTCCAAAGCAGACAGCCTCAAAGACCTTTCCCTGCAGTCAGTCTCCAACAAACTGATGCCTGGCATAAAATCATCCTGTTATCCCACTCTGATGGACCTGTTGCACATCTGCAAACCAAGTAGCATCAATATTACCTGATCTAGGGACCTAATCCTTGACTGGAACATAAACAGGACATGTTGGAGTGCAGGTATATGTCTCTCAGAGACTATCCCTTCATACAAGCTTCCATCCATATGAAGCAGAGTTATTCCCTAACCCAATGTAAGCATAACATGGACCAGTTGTTGGGGAAAATGAAATTTACCTTTGGTCTGTAGTAGACAGATGGAGCCTGAAAATGCTTGACCACTCAGACCCAAGCTTACATATATCCCATAAAATAATCCTAGGGTGCCAAAACTAGGTTGAAAAAGACCCCTGGTGTTGTTATCCTAGCAATCATCTATGAACCTATGAACTGCTACCAAGCTATTCTTATCTCTTTGCTAGACTAAGAAATGTGAAAACAGCAGACTGCTTAAATAACCACCAATGATCTGCCAGTGGTACATGTACCAGGGTACCATTGTTCTGGGAGATATCACAGAACAATAGTATAACACCAAGGAATGAATTGAAATAAACTGACCCTATGGAATAAGCTAATAGTGAGTAATTGTTATAAAGCAAGGCACAGTTATTATCTGAACATACTTACAACATCTTAATGCATGGATAATGAGGGAGCACTACCCTCTAAAGTTAGTTGAAGAAGTAGTTATTATTGTGCATAATACAAAATTATTTTTGTTGCTAGGCACAAATCAAGGATTTTAACAGAGTAAATAAATGAAGCAATCTTTAAGCTGTGTACCTTTAATGTATGAATGGACAGATACAGAATTCTGAGATTAACATTTGACATTTTTGCAGTCTCAAAAATCTTTCAAAGATTAGCTGTAACTGAAGGCTTGGAAGGAATGATACTTTGTTTTGGCAATCAATAAGTCAAGACCATGATTGAGTAATTAAGGTAACAACTAGACAACCGTACAAAGGTTTGAAACTGAGCAAAGCAAAAGTGTAAGACTGGTGTGTGTTCTCTGAAATACATCACCTTTTAACTGTTGTTGACTTAGAGATAGAAACTTTCAATATAAATGCTGTTGTACGTGTGTTTGTGTGTGTGTGTGTGTATGTATATATATATATATATATATATATATATATATATATATATATATATATATATATATATATATATATATATGTATGTATGTATGTATATATACATATATAAAAACCCAGGCAAGCTACAGTTTTCACTGTGTGATACTTGGAAATAAAATTTACTTAAGGGGTCATTTGCATATATCCGGTGGGCCTCCATTACAGGATATTTTGCAGGCACTATATAAACCATAAAGACTTTAAAAAAGTCATGGACATTCATAATCTATGTAGCTGAAACACTTGATGTTCCTAAGGGGCCATCTGCATATATTCCATATTCCTCTATTACAGGAGGCTTAAGGAATGACACTGTGAAAACTCTAGCTTGACTGCTTTTTTCTTGCAGTTTTTTTAGTGAATGGTTTGCCTGTATGATCTTTTTACCCTTTGGTTTGGATATCTTGCAGACACCTTAATCTTTATGAGCACCAGCTGGGTTTAAAGACCCTGTGTTTTTAAAGTATAGCCAAACTATCCACTTATGCTTTGTTGATGAGGTCAATAAACAGGCCAAAACTTGCATGTCCACAGTTAGTGAAGTTTGGCTTTACTGGGATGAAAATAACCATAAAAACTAAAAAAATTGAAAGAAATCATTGACGTACATAAGCCGTGTAGATGAAACACTTTATGTCTTTAAGGGGTTATTTGCATATATACCCCATGGGCCTCCATTACAGGAGATATAAGGTATCACACAGTGAAAACACTAGCTTAGATTGGTTTGGTTTTTCTTGCAGCTTTTACTGAATAGTTTGCTGTTACCTTTTTGCTCTTTGGATTGAATGTTAGTTGGGATATTTTGCAGGCACTTTAATCTTTATGGGCATCAGCTGGGTTTAAAGATCCTGTGCTTCTAAAGTAAAATTAACCTATTGCTTTATGTTCTGTTGATGAGCTTCATAAAAAGCTACTGAAATAGCTATAGAGACCAAATGCATTTTCTTCTTTATGGTGAAATTTTTGGAATTTGTATATTTAATTAGCAAGGGAGCTGAGAGGGTTTGTAGCCTCCCTGCAAAAACATTGATTTTTGAATGTATTTGCTTTCTGTCATTCATCTTGATTTAGATATTTAGGGCTAGAGTTCTCAGATTTTCCCATTACAAATTTCTCTGTTTGTCAACCAGCTTCAGTTTCTGTTATGTAGTGAGTCCTTCTGGTGATTACAACAGACAAGTTCTCCTTGAAAACTCTCTCATTTTCCATTTAGATGTGGGCTCATATTTTAACCAATCTCGTCATGCTGGCATTTGTCCCAGCTGCTCAGAATAAGGGCAGTTAGTCAGTACTGTGACAACCGTGCCCTGGCCTAGTAATCAAGGAGCCTCAATCCTCACCACTAACACCAGGGAGGTCATCTCCTAGAAGAGGAAAGGATGACTAATACACACTCCTGGGAAAGGCTGACACAGATTCTCCAGCTGTGCCCCTTTACCCAGACTATACGGTAGCATAGTTAGATGTCCACAGTCAAAATGCTCTTTATGTATGTAAGTAGGATTGCAGCACTGTGTTTTCTTTAAGATTAGCTAAAGAGTAAAAAGTTAGATTAAGTATTTTTCTGTGTAATCAGATCTTTCCTACGATATTATTTTAAGTTTCTGTGTGATCTCTGAACTCTTGGATATCTCTGTGGTGTAGTAGTTTTGTCTTGCGTTTTAATTATTTATTATTAAATATTTTTAAAATCTTCTACCCAAGGCTGGTTTGTGTAGAGATAAATTATGCTTTAGAGTGCATTATATATTTATATAGAGTTTATTGTAATAGGGCACTCTGATAAGCCTTAGAATGTATAGACACATTACCATTGGATATTAATATTGCACAGTAAAAATTGGACACCCTTTTAAGGGCCTTTGGGCAGCTGATAATAATATTAGCTGGTGGTGGCAGTAATTACTACCATATAGTCTGGGTAAAGGGGCACAGCTGGAGAATCTGTGTCAGCCTTTCCCAGGAGTGTCTGTGAAGTTGTATAAATACTTATCTCAAAGTGCGTGTGTGTTGTGTCAGCTACTTGGCAGGGACACAAAGCACTGGTTGGACAGAGAGGGTACTGGAGGTTCTAGCTTGCCCAGTTAGGCTGAGACCTGGACCTTATAGCTGTGCCAGTGGGGAGTCTTACTGGGGACCTGGAGAGCAAGGGAGAAACAAGCCCCAGACTGACTGTGATCTCTGTGTGCACATAAGGGAAATTGTACTTTGCTGTGTGTATTAGTCAACCTTTCCTCTTCTAGGAGATGACCTCCCTGGTGTTAATGGTGAGGACTGAGGATCCTTGATTGCTGGGCCAGGGCATGGTCGTCACAAGTACCATGGATGAAAAACAGCAGGATTTGTTCTTTATGAGGATTAAGGATCTCTATAAACAGAAAAATGTTTGAACGCATTGTCTTCAGGGCAGGGTGTGCAGCCAGTAGCCAAATGGTGTTTATCCTACTCATTGGCTGATTACATTATCCTTTGCCCTCAGAGTGCTCTATCCATCAGCACCTTCCTAAACTTCAGATTCAAAAACGTGTCTATATGTACCAGTAGACCTTTAATCAACTGTACGTAAATTACGTGAGGTTGAAACTAACCAATCAAAACAGGATGAGTTGCAACTCACTGACTGTGGCATCTCATTGAAAATGATGCTGTTTCTTTGACAGATCTTGCTCTGATATTTTTTTAACTCCTCTGTCATTGTGAGACAATTGAATCAACACACATACATACATATATATATATATATATATATATATATATATATATATATATAAGAAGAAGACTTGAAAAAGGGATCATACACAAAAGCACTTGTCTTTTTATTTGTGTAATAGTAACTTATTTTGATTTATTAAAGTATTTGTTTTATTCCTATTGCTGCGGTGGTTTTGGTTTTACACACACACACACACACACACACACACACACACACACACACATATATATATATATATATATATATATATATATATATATATATATATATATGATTTACTTTATAATATCGAATTTCAGTATTTCGAGACTATAAAGCTGAAAATCCAAAAAACCAAAAACTACAAAACACAAAACCGCGACCGTTAAAGCACACACACAAACACACTGACACCTCCCTCCGCAAAACACACACACACGCACACACACACACACACACACACACACACACACACACACACACACACACACACACACACACACACACAGTTACTATAAGCAGGGGGGCAAGCTCCTCTGCAACTCCACCACCATATTTATATATACTAAGTCCAAGGTCGCACTAAACACCAACACACACAAAACACACCAACATGCATTCCACACCCCCCTTGCATGTATGAATTGATCAGTGAGGGGCCCTTCCCTGATGGATTTAAAATACCCTGCCAACATCTGTGCTGCTGTACGTGGCTTCTCTATCCAGCTGCTGCTGCTGGAGTGACAAACAAATGAACAAATATATACTTACAAGGTATTTCTTACTAATTTAGCTATCAAATCTCTCTTGTTATTTCCTGAGTTGCAGAAAGGGTTCTCACAAGTGGTTTTGTGAAGGCTGGATGGCTTAAGTCATCAGCACTTTGCTTTTGCAAGGTCCACACAATGGAACACAAAACGGTCTAGTACTGTGACAGGAATGGACCCCAAATTGCAACTGCATGCAATGGCAATGGTCACCATTGCTGTACAACATGCAGGACACACAAGGCAGAGACAAGGTCACTGAACTTATATAATAGTGTAAATTCCATATCCCTCGACACAAGAAACAGAAACATACAAAGGCAACATATAAAAGGTTTACTGGGCATATAAAAAAGCAGTGTATGAAAGAAGCATTGGGCACAAAGCAGCATGCAGGAACACAGAGCAAAACATTCTACAGGCAGCAACAGTAATATATAAACAGCAGCCATGTAGCAGCTTGCAAAGTCATTTAAACCCACAATGCACTAAATAACAACAATGGTATCATGTGTAGCATGGACAGAGCAAGGCTCCAGCTCGGAAAAAAATAATCAACAAAGGTATGTAGAAACACTGATTTTAATAGATGGAGTAGTAGCACAAATTAAAGGCACCTCCAATTATAGACTACAGCAAGCATATGCCCTTGTATTTTTTATTGTATAGTAGTCACTTGTGTAAATATTTGTTTTGTTGTGTTTTGATAACAGATTGTTCAATTAATTGTCTAATTTCTATGTGCATGATATAATTTGTTAATTGAGTGTTAAAACCTTAATAAAAGTTCTTGAGGTAAAGACAGACACAAAGAGAAATTATGGTGTATGCAAATGTGAGATTCAGAAGAAGAATGTCTGCTGACTGGAAATGGTGTCAAGGCATCCATGTACAGATAAAGCCTTTCACAAGACAAAATATAATTCCTTACAGTCAGGAGCTATTTTTACTATTATGAGAAGAGCACACCCAAGAAACATTGGTGTTGCCTATATAAAAACAGTAACAGAAGCCAAGGACAGACTGTGATAGTCTGTGTACAGGATAGAGGGCACATTATCTAATTAATGCCTAACAATCAATTATACACACTTTAACTAGAGGTGGCAGTGACTGGAAAGGTTGTAGAAACAGTTAAGGATAGGCCAGAATCATGGCTGACATTGCCATAGAAGTGGTACAACACACCATTTGTGACATATCTGAGACAGTAGTGAAGACCCTGTTCACAAGAAATTCATTATTACAGGTAGTGACATATGTATGGCTGAAATAGGTATGGAACCCACAGTCTAATATCATTACAATAATGGAGACCTTATTATCCCAAAGAATAAAAATATTTATATACAGGGTCACCACAGCAGAGGATGCTAACTGCACCATCCCACTGCAAACAACCAAAGTTAAGATCACAGACCTGCATCTATCCATCCATAGTGTATATAATGGACAGGATATTTCTCTATCAATCTGCTTATTAAGGCAGTTAGATACAGTTATGTATACATCAGATTGTGAGACAGTTGAAGGCTATTCCCTTTTTGTAATTTCATCAGATGTTTTGGATTTTTAATATTGTGACAGGAATGGACCCCATTCCTGAGCCAGGGTATGATTAAAGTTTGTGAAATTAGTATTGTTTCAATTTTTTATGTTTGCCAAGAATGTACTTAACACCTGCTGTTTATCTAGAATCGCCTCCTTTTGCATTTCACACAAAGTTACATATATTGGCAGCACATTTAAGTACACCATGTTAATACACCTAATATGAGAGGAGGAGATGTTAGAAATTATACTGAAAGAATTGAAATGAGATGGATCATCAAGCTTAGGGCACATATCAGCCCAGGTTTGAATGATAAAATCTCTCTTAAACCTGTTTTGAAGAATAGAAAATTAGTTGTGAGATAATATGTGTTTTATTTATTTTATTTAAGTATATTTATTTCTAGTATTACTGTCATTTTGATATAATATGAAAGATATGTTGTATACACATATATATTTGTTCATGTGTTACATTTCTCTTTTAAAAGCATATTTTATTGTAGGTAATGACGTCATCAATTATTTGCATAATTAATTAATGGGTTATATAAGGATAAGTGTTATCCGTGTTCTTTGTTAATGGTCTGAGGAAGCCTGTTGGCGAAAGCGCTTACCTGCCTTGTATTCAGAATAAATGTTTTATTGGATTTTTATGGACTTTTTTGGACTTCTATAGAATTCTTGTCTACTGGACTGAACTTTTGCTTATGTGCATAACGCTATTCTGCATAGGTTTGCTCTCCTGCCTTTGTTTTTACTTTTTCAAGATTAATTACGGAGACTGGCTTGGGAGCGTTTATTTCCTGGAGGTTTCTGTTAATTATAATTTTTTTATGCACTTAAAATTTATTCTTTTTATCAAACCTGTGTCTCCTACTACCATTGCAACTATCTGGATATCTTTATCCTAAATTGCTCTAGCTTCTGCTTGCATATCCTAGTATTCTATGCCTATGAGTATCATATAATATTGGGTGCCATAATTTCAGGACCAGGCTATTTCAATAACTGATGCTACTTTTGTCATTTTTGCTTTGACTACTATATGTAGTGTTCTTGCTTCTACTTTCCTAACTGTTTTTATTGCATGGTGCCATGGAAGCAGAACCTTCATTTTTTCAGTAATGCTTTGTGGTTCATGTTTCCAATGCTTCTCGATTACTTTTACATTGTAATGCTTGCTCAAGTCCAAATGCAACAGTCTTACCACGTTTTTATAACTTTTAGTATACAGACCCTCATCCATGAATATATTGTAACCATCAATGAGAGGTGCAGCTGTTTCTACTTCTATATTACACAACATGTATTTTTCTATATTTCCCATTTTTTTCTATAGGCTTTGTAAAGCAATGTTTATGTAGTCCACTACCTCTTATCACCATTATTGGTTTTCATCTTTTGGTTTAAATTCACCTGTCCTTAACCAGTCATGCTTTAAATCTTGAACAGCATGTGGTTGCTCCATGACTTCTCTAAACTTGCTATTGAATTTCAGCCTTTCCAGTTTTCTTTCCCTTCCCTTTCCTCTGGTCCTGTTCTTTATATTCTTTATTTTCCTTTTTCTTTCTTTTTTTGGAACTGAGTGTTATTGCCTGATTTTCATCAACATCTGGTATGATTTCCATTGCCATTCCTTTCCACGATGCCTCTGTTCATCTAAACAAACTCATCATCTTATACGTGGTTTCTTCATGAACTTTGGTTGGATCTCATGATATCAGCAGATATGTATGTATTCCCAAAAACACAAGCTTTAACATATAGCCAGTTTCGAGGAGGACTTTAGCTACTTCAAACTGGGGGTTATACAATCTTGCCATGCACTGTTTCTTTATATATCATTTAATAAACATGAAACATTTTTCTTGTTTTCTTGTGCAACTGATTCAATTCTTTCTGTGGCCAGTCAATTACACCAAAGCTGTAATTTGTATTAGGAACAGCAATCTCATTTATATCTTGAACTTTATTTCTAGATGTCAAGGTTGTTTTAGTATTAGTATTATCTTTAATCTTCTGACATATTCCTTACTAACAAAAAATAAAACCATACACGGATCCTCAAGAAACTGGAACACAGCAAAGTACAATAAGAGTTAAGCATTTTCATATTTAATTAATAGACTTCCTCAGAATGATTACACATCATTCATTCACATCCAATATGTAATGTTTAAAAATCACATCCAATAAAACAGCATTATTAATTATCACAAACATGTAATATTAAAAATCTGGTAGATTTGTGGCATTCCGTTTTATTTGCCAACACAGGTTGATAGGTAAGTACTAAGCTAGCTGCCTTTGTGTTCCATTTAAAGTCTAGCCAATTTCCCTTTTTGTTCTTGAAATAACCTATCCAATTTTGTTATAGGATCATAAGTGTATGCTAGGTTAACAACCACTAGGACACTTAAAAGACTAGCCCTGCAATGTGACCCACAAATCTTATTTATATTTGATTTATAGAGGGTGATTTACTGACTGTTTCTGTCCATCAAAGACATAGGAGCAGGACCAGAAGTGAATTTTTGTTTACCCATCCATTGGTCCAAGTTGACCTTAAATATGGATCGGGTGGAATTCTGCTTCACATGGATGAAGACCCTGTTCCAGAGAATTGGAATTCTCTGAGAAACATAACTGTCTCTCCAACATGTCCTATTTATGTTACAAGAAAATTTAGGTATTTAATATAGTGGTTCTGATGCTGTTTGCTTTGCAGATGTTCAAAAGATTCATCAAAACATGGTCCAGGTAGACCTTATATCCAGGCAAAGATCATTTCTCAGAAGTCTGTATGATACTGAGTAAAGAAACAAGGCTTGGAGGCAATCAGTGTAGGACATTGTGTTTACTACCTGTATTCTTTTTGTAAGGAACCTTTGTGGACATTCCACTTGCTGCATGTGTCTGGTCAGGTACATACCAAAAGGGGCGTTATTCTCTGTGATGGTCCTGATGAGAGCAGAGTACAGTAGTATGATGACCAGTCTGGACCTAGATGTCATACCATTGCTTATAAGTTGAGCAGCATAGATGGATTTTCTTACTACCTTGGAAACATGTTGGTCTAAGGCTAGTTTGCTATGTACATGAGTTCCCGGAACCCTGACTAGTGAATCAACTTTTAAAGGTGTTTTATTGATGACATAGTTACCCGTGATAGCAGACTTCTCAAAACATACTATAATGCACTTCTTGGTATTGCATTTTAAGCCATGGCTTTGGCACCAAGCATTTGTCTGTATTAGATCTTCCTGAAGAGTGTTTTTGTTTGAATGACTGCTCCCTGGTTGTGATCATCTGAGAACTTGGTTAGCAAGAAGCCTTTGATGTTGGCTTTGCAATCTGAGAAGTAGATGCCAAAGAGGAATGCACCTAGCACAGAGTTCTGGGGGATGACACTGGTGACCAGCATCTTTTTGGATGTGGCCTCACCAACTCTGAGCTCCTGGATCCTATCAGTGAGCCAGCTAGCTATCCAATGTGTTATAAAGGGGTTTATACCTTGATAATGCATGAGTGGGGTATGGCATCAAATGCCTTAGCCAGATATAGGTAGGCAGTATGCAACATTTTCCACGCATCCATTCCCTTTTCAAAGAAGTCTACCAGGTTTGGTAAGTATGACCTTCCTTAGACAAAACCAAACTGGGATGAATCCAGTGTCTAAAGATTTCCCATGCCCTTGTTGATAATTTCCATGATAATTCTTTCCATGTTTTATAAAACTAGTCATAATAATGGGTCTGTATTTTCCAGGATCTATTGAAGGCCCTACATTATGAAGGGGGATGGCCATCAAAGTCCTCCATTCATGTGACACCAAACCTGTTTTAAGACTATAGTTAAATAATGACTATTCAGGAGTCATCCTGGGGTGTTATCAGGACCATTTAGTCTGTGTTCTTGCTTTTAGTGAGTGCAACCAGTACACACTACCTTGTTATAGTTGGAATGGTTATGTATGAGGATATTACTGGAAGATAACTGTGGGGTGAGAGGGGGTAAAGTTGGAAATTAATTTGTCTAATAACAAGTTCACTATATTGCCAGGCTCAGTGAATGTGTCACCATTAATCATCAGCTGACCACATTGCTTTGTGCTGCCCTTGAGGTTTCTGATATAGCTGTAGAAGGCCGTATGGTTATCTTTCACCTGGGAGGATAGCTTAACCTCAAAGTTGGCTTTGCTTTTCCTAATTAGCCATCATAGTCACCTATTTACTGTGAAGAAAGAGTTTTTATCTTTATAGAAATTTGCCTTCCTGATTTTTGACATAATTCTTACCCTTTTTTGTCTATCCTGTTTAATTTGGGATGCCACCAGGTTGGATTGTATCTGGGGCTAATCCTGGGCTTACATCAGCATCTATGCAGCCATCGATATGGTTCTGAGAGCAATTCAGCATAGGCTGGTATGTTCTTAGAGTTTGGAGGGGCACTTAATAACAGGTAATTTACCTTGGAAGAATTCCTGTTACTGGTTTTAATGGGATTATGGAGTCAGTTTTGATTTTGAAGGAGACAGCTTTATGGCTGGACCTTATCATGGCAGACAAGACATTGAGGGGGCACAGTATTCTCCCATATTTGTTAGCATGAAGGCCAGTATGTTCGAGCCTCTAGTATGTGTATTCACTACCTGTTCATGGGTGTTTGTATTTACGAGTCCAGAAATCTCTGTGCCTGTTGATTTGAGGCCATATAGGATTCCTAGTCTATAGAGGAGTAATTAAAATGTCTCCCATGAGTAGGGTATTAGATTAGATGGTAAGTGTCTCCAGTAGGTCCAAGTATGCATTGTGTGCTTTTTGGGACATGGAGAGTTGCCTGTAGCTGGCTAGGATATGGTAGGGGATTTTTCTGTATGGTGATCTCAATGTGGAGGAACTCCAGCACATCATCCTGTTTGACCACCCTTGAGGTATGCTTGTTATTGATGTATATTGAGACACCTCCATCTTTATCCCTTGTCTGTACAGCTATTGGTCTAAAAGTGTGGAAGGCACAGAATCCTTGCAATGCTGGGGTACTCTCTGACACTTTAAACCATGTCTCAATAACTGCACAGATATCTATATTCTCAAAAGTGAGGAGGGCTTGGAGGGAGTGTAGTTTTTTTTTTATTTCAGCTCCTGGCATTGAGGCATTACAGGAGAGAACAAAGCCATAGCCAGTATTCGAAAGCCTAGAGGGGAAAGGTGCAGACCATATCCTCCCAAGATGACAAATATTGGATCCCCTTAGAATGACACCAGAAAGACAGCCAGTTGTTGAAATCAATCATTTGTATGAGTGATTTCATTATGACAAGTGGTAATTGCCACTGTATTCAATGATTTTAAGAAACATACATTTTTTTTTGTAATTGACAGCAAAGGACATAAAATACAGGGGCAATTTGAATTCCCTATTAGAGAAAAAGAATTTACAATACTACAATATGAGCAAAAAATGATCGATACAAGCATATAAATAAATGCTCTATTAATCAAATCTAGATCAAGAATTGTTAGAGCTCCTTCAGACAGGTGACATTAGTATAGTGCATTGAATATTAAATGTCTGTTTAAATTACAATATTTTTAATATGACATTTTTGTGATAATTAATAATGCCCTTTATTGTATGAGATTCAGTCATGTGATATTAAACATTATATATTTGATGTGAGTGAATGGTTTGTGATTCTTGGGAAGTCCATTCATTAAAGATGAAAATGCTGTGGCTTGCTCTGTTCTGGTTTCCTGAGGATCTGTGTATGGTTTTATTTTTTGTTATTTGATTTTAAGATATACATGATTCTGCTAGTATAATATATATTTTTTTACTTTTGGAATGTTTTACTAAGTTTTTTTTATTCATATTTTACCATCACCCCTTCATCTGTTTTTCAATTATTTATACACACCCTTCTTTATATCACATTCTTGATATTTTCTTGGTGAATCAGCTTTCCAGCTATAAATGCTGATTTTTCACTTTTATCAAGACCAAATATAGTTCTTATATCATCTGAGGAAGTTTAGAACCATTTCTAGTTGTACTTTCATTTGCTTGTCTGTTAAGGTATACAATTTTAAATCATCCACAAGTCAAGATGCAATTGAACAAGGTTGGTGTCTATTAGTTAAGGGTATTAGTCGGTTAAAGCAAGAGAAAACAGGAGCGCTGACAAAAACATCAGCCCAGAATATTTCCCTATAGATTTTTATCCCAGGAATACTAATCTGTTTTATCATAACTCAGTTGTAAACTGATTTGCCATTGTCTTATAGTCACTGCTGTATAATTGATCAAAGCAGGTTTTATCTGTTAGCAGTCATCATAATGATTGAAGGATGTTGTCAGTGCTTTTTTTGTAATCTATCCATACCATGCTTAAGTTCTAACCTTATTTCCAACTCCTTTTTATGGCTTTGTTTAACAATAAATTATCCTTTGTTCATATGATTTACTTTTGTCACCTTTTTGTTTTATTACCATAATTAATTTTTTTCAGCATAACTATGCACTCTGTCCACATCAATTCCAATAAATATAATTATATTTTGTCAGAAGACAAAGTTATTTGCCAGCATTTCTTAGGACAGACTGCTAAGTTCACTCATAAAAATGGTATTTTTTTTTCATGTTGTTAATCAGGCTGATGTATCTAAAAGATACACAAATAAATACTTCTTACTCAGGGCTAAATCTTTATGCAAAGATGTTAACATCTTTAGCCATAAATTTGGTGCTGCACCTGGTTTTTTTTTTCTTATTTAGGAGCCTTTCTACTTTTTTTCTTAATTTCTCAGACTTTTACTTCATCCAGTCTCATATCCTTTGTATTAGAGCTTCTTAATGCTTAACTCTTCTATCCTTTTGGCATCTTTGTCATGTTCAACAAGGTCTTCATAAATGCTTCTTCTTTTAAGTTGGTGTTACTATTGTTTTTGCACTGTATCCGAATTGTCTGTAAAATCTTTTTGGGCCTTCAATGATTTGCTTGCTTTATACATTTCCTTTATATTTGTCTGTATACCTTGCAAGTTCTTCTGCTTGTGCTGATTACTTGAGATATAGCCTGTATCTGAGTCTTCACATTAAACCCCTACACTTCACAGTTGCTATAACCTTTCCATTTCTATTTCTTGGTTTTCTGCATCACAAAGTGTTTTGCTTTTCAATGCATTCTGCTTTTATTTTCTTTTTCTTTAATTTCTAAAATTTGCCATGTCTGGATATATATATATATATATATATATATATATATATATATATATATATATATATGTGTGTGTGTGTATAAAACTATAGACAGATATAGATACAGATATATATGGGGTAACTAAATATCATCAAATACCCCCTTTGTTCAACATCTGTTTAGTCAACAAAATTTTAATGACTACAAAGATGGTTGGTAGATGTGTGAGATTGCACAGTTCTCAGGGCTGGAAAATATGACCTTTCCCCTGACATATATTTCCCCATATATAATTAGGAGGTGGTGTGGGAGCAAAGGTGGAGCTTGACCTCCTGCAAAAAACAATGTTTCATGATATTTTTTTAAAGTTCTATTTTGCGTGCTTCATAGCTTGTCGATGTTTGTAAATTTGACTCTTTGTGGTCGACATTGTGAATGGCAGTATTTGGGTCATTCGCTCATTATTACTAGATACACACACACACACACACACACACACACACACACACACACACACACACATACACACAGAAATATATATATATATATATATATATATATATATATATATATATATATATATATATATACATTTTCACTTAAACGAAAATGAAAAGTAGAACCCCACTTCAGCGAAAGTGCACTTTCACTGAAGTCTAGACACCCAATTGCCTCACAAATAAAAACAATATACAAAAACATGCTTTTGCAGGGGGCAAGCCCCTCTGCAGCACACATACCCCCCTACTTAAATATACCAACTTTGAGACTGCACTACAGTGAGGAAAAGGGAATATTCCCATTACGCGCTGTATTGTAATCTCTGTAGTGAGTTTTCAAAGTTTCAGTACTTCGAACAAGTGGCTTCGTACAAGTGAAGTTCGAAGTACTGAAACTTCGATGAAACAGAGTAGACCCATACACACACACACACACACACACACACACACACACACACACACACACACACACACACACACACACACACACACACACTTATATTTATATGTATCTTCAAATATCTTTGTAGCTGCAGTAGTCATATTGGTCAGTACAGATTTCTTTTCTGTTCAAAATAAATATTACACCATATCCGATCTCTTTTTCTTTCTCAAGTCCATGCTTTTTTTTATTCATTTTAATATCCTCTATGTTTTGTTTTTTTTCTAGTAACATTTCATCAATTGCATATTTTCCAATCCATCTAATGTTTCTTTACTTACATATCGTTTTGATCTTCACCAGCAGATAAACAAAGCACAGTGGAGAAATAATTTTTTCCTACCTCTGGAATAGACTCCCTCTGCTTATTAAGCATCGTGATACTCTGTCATCCTTCATATAGGACCCAGATGATTGAATGAGTACTCACAAATTCACCCCAGCTTGACTGCCCTGGCACTCCTTAAATGAAACTATATCATCTAAGGGTGGGAACTGCCAAGGTGTCAATGGTCACAAGACTCATTTGCCTTGCATTCCCTATGATCCTAAGATGCTAAGATTTGTTATGCTAAAGAGCTTTCATGTTTACTTGTAGCTTTTAACAGTTTCTTTGATGTAGTTATTTTTCTTTCCTCAGGCTTACTTCTTGCACTTGCTATGTATCCTCTCTGTGGAAATTTGGTTCCTCCTGATTATGGCACTAATGACCTCTAAGGCAGAAGTGACTCATGATATAATATTCAGTATGCTTCCTGATATGGCAAATGTGGAGGGGTTGAGCTAGACCCAAAATACATTACTTTCAGATGGTGGCTATTAATTGTATAGCAAAGCAGTTCTCAGGTGTCCAGCAACGTGGCTGCCATTTCCATTGGGTCCAAATAGTATGGAAGTAAATATAGAAGTTGGGGCTGGCATCACTGTGTGGTGATAACCACAGCTTCACCCACCATACTTCTCTCAGTTCTAAATGCTAAATTAATGGAATGTTTATGGAGATGTGTTATGTGTGTATGTATGTATATATATATATATATATATATATATATATATGGGTCCACTTCTAAAGCTCGAGATCCCACAATCTCGACTTTCAAAATCCTGAAACTATAATGTTGAGATTGTGGAATCATTTTTGCAGGGGGGCAAGCCCTTCTGCACCCACTACACCCCCTGCAACCTAAATATACTAATTTTGAGATCGCTGTACAGTGATGAGAACAGTAATGTAGATCGCTATACAGTGCGTAACCAGAACATTACCATTCTCTTCACTGTAGTACGATCTCAGAGTTAGTATATCTAATTTGCAGGGGGGGTGAGGGGTGCCTCCCTGCAAAAACATGTTTTTAAATGTCATTTTTTTTTTTTTTTACAATTTTGAGATTCCACAATCTTGAGATTATGGTTTCGGGATTTTGATAGTCGAGATTGTGGGATCTCAAGATTTCGTAGTGGACCCATATATATATATATATATATATATATATATATATATATATATATATATATATATATATATATATATATATATATATATATATATATATATATATATATATATATATACATTACCTATTTAACCTATTTCACCCCCTCACTCTTAATGTATCTCTAACACTATTCCCCTGCCTCTTCTACCTCTTCCCTTCCTCTGTCTCCAACCACTCTTAATTCTTACAGTCTCAAAACAACCTACCTGTCTAGTCTGTCTCCTATACTCTACCTCCCTTACATCTCCTACTAGCCATTCTTACTTTCCTTTCTTGTTTCCAAACTCCTATACAACTAGATCCTACCCACTTTAAATAAGCATCTGCCAAACTATTAACTCATTTTGCTATAAGCATCTTAAATAACATTGTAACTAGTCACATTTTCTTCTGCTAATTGTTTAAAACCTTGTTTGTAACGACTCACATACTTGTCTGCCAATCGTTAAGACTGTATAATTGAATTGCCTGAGGAGCTTTTTTTATCTCCAGGTCTCTGCTTGTAAGATGCTATAGCTGACTGTTACTACTATGTTACTAAAATTTAATAAATTGTTTTCTAGTCCTGAGGAGCTTTTCTCCCCGGGTCTCTGATGAAAATGAGCCAAAAGCTCAGCCAGGCTAACCCGGTTAACAAATGTAAAATAAAATAAATATATATATATATATATATATATATATATATATATACATAAATAGACATAGATGTAGATATAGATATAGATATAGATATAGATATAGATATATGCATGCTTTGTAGCCTTATTGTCCATGTAGAGGTTAAAAAGGGTCCTGTACCAGTCCACCAAGTCAGTTAAACTTCAAATAAATAAATACATTTGTGGATCTGCAGATAACATTCTCCAAGGATGTCAGTGTGTTGTTAAAATTCTTTGAGGAAAACTATACAACAGGCAGACCACTTCGCAAGGGAATAAGGGGTGATAATAAATGCTGCCTACCACCAACAAGCATTCCAGCATTCTGGATCTCACATTCCCTTACCTTGGCTGGTTTATCCATTCACAAAACTACATAAAATACTGACAGCATAAACTGTGAATTATGCTTGGGAAGCACGATTCATCCATATCACATTATTTTGGACATGTTCATGGCATCCACCTCCAATTCATACATGAAAAAACATCATGACCACATATGGAAAAATACAAAAGTAGGAGGACATGTTAGTAAAATAATGTAATGGATCAAGCATTACACACCCTGTCATAGGCTTTGTATCAATAGTGACATAGAATTTTGAAGTATATTACATTTGCTTGATGGCAGAAGAAGTTAAGACTATATAGTCCATCCTTTAAAGCTAAACATTTAGTCTGCTCTCCATCCCTGCCTTCCCTGTCACACTTTTTTCCACCCATCCCATGCCCTCTTGAATGTCTTTGTAGATTCCCACTTTGCTACTCATTCTGATATCTGTTCCAAGGGTCCACACCTCTCTTTGTGAAAAAAAGTACTTTTGGAGATTCTTGGAGTAATTTGTCCCAGGAATCTGCTGACTCTGCTCCCTTTTCCCTCTGTCATCCCTGTTCAGAACTACCTCCTTCAAATCTCCCTGGCTCACTGTCTTCTAGTCTCTTGTGAGAAGGGCTATTTCTCCTCTATCGTCTGATCATATTCCTTCTACTCCATTCAATGAATCTTTCAGGTAGCTTTCCACAAAATTCCCCCCAGCAGGTAGATATCATTCTCTTTATATGACTTGCAGAATTGTACATAATACTTAACATGGGGTCTATATTATATCATCAAACCCTTAAAAAAGCGAATGCTGATTGATCGACCTAATTTAAGCAAAAGCTCACAGTCTCGAACTGTCAGATCAGCGATTTTTTTTCACAGGGAAAAAAATCGCTGATCCAAAACACATACACACAACACAAGCATGCCAAACAAACAGAAATCCACACACATACACCTAAAATCTGATAGCTAACCCTACATTAAACTATGCGCACACCACTAACTACCCACTTACCTTAACCTAAACCCTAACCCTAAGGTCCGTCACTATCGCACACTCACCTCACCTGCTCCCTAACCCTAACTCACTTAAATCCGCCCTAACCCTCATGTCCACTCAATCGCACATACACCTAATCCAAGCCCTAACCCTAACTCACCTAAATCACCCTAACACTCACATCCACACAATCGCACACTTACCTGAATCCGACCAGTAACTTTCCACCATAACACTGAAAATACCGAAGCAACAGAAACAGACAACCGAATTCTTTCCCTAGGAAAAAATTTGAGTTTCTGCTGCTTCGATATTTTGCAGTTTCACAAAAATAAGTTCGATCAATCAGCGTTCGCTTTTTTAAGCATTTGAGGATATAATATAGACCCTTAACATGTGATTTGACCAAGGATTTACACAGTGGAAGCTTTACTACTTTGCCTCTAAAATCTGTTATCTTGGAGATAAAGCTCAATATTCTGGTTGCTTCTGCCCCTGCCTTTTCTCTCTTCCCCTAGCAGTTTAGTCCAGTATGATTAACATCCCAGGTCACTTTCCTACTCTGTTACCATCTATTACAGCCCTCCTAGCTGATGCTTCACTTTAGGACTGCTATGGACTAAGTGCATTAATGAGTGCTGTAAATGAACTGCCACCTTTCTGCCCATTTTTCAGCTTTTCTTAATCATTCACTAGACCCTTCCCTGTTCTTCACTGCTGCACATATCTTTGTATCATCAGCAAAGACACGGGTCCTGCTTTCTCTTCCCTCAAAGTCAAATGCACTGAAGAGCACATGACAATGTAAAGATCCCTGTGGTACTCCACCAGTCACTTCCTTAACTTATAACATTGTCTCTTTTACCCCAACCCTCTGTATCCTACCATTTAACCATAAAGCTATTACTTCTCTGTCTTGGTTCCCCCCCAACCCTCCAGTTTTTCTATCATCCTATAAGGGGCATAACCAAAGACCGTCCTGAACTCTAGTTCATCTATATCTACTAGAAATTTGACTGTCAAGTTCACCTGTAATCCAAATATAGCTCTAACCATTTGCCCATGTTGTTTGCAGTCCTGCAGGTTGGTTTCTTTTAAAATGCTACCAGCCTTCCTCTCAGAATGCTCATCATGGCTTTCCCTGATAATAGGACTGTAGATTCCCAGATTTCTCTATTTACCTTGTACAAATATTTCACAATTGCTGTATTTTATTCCTTTGGAACTTCCACGCCACTCAGAGCTCCATTACAATTCTCCATCAGGCAGACTGATTACTCCCTGGGCAAGTCTGTGCAGATTCTGGGAGGCAGCCTATCTGGTCATTTTGCTTATTACTCCCTAAAAGCAGCCAGCCTCCTCTGAACATTATCCTTCTGTACCTTGGTATCTGGTCACCGCTCTCCCGATTTTGCCATGCCTCCGCCTGCATTCTCCTCTTGCTTTCCTTTGTGAAGACCAAAGCTAAGTATTTTTTAGCGCATGTGTTTTTCCCAGTGCTCTTTAATTTCACTGCCATTTTTGTTCAGCCTGGCCATTTCTGTACTATCTTTTTCTTTCTGGAGTATAGAAAATTCTTGATCCCTTCTAGTAAGTCCCTTGAACCTTTAATACCCATACTATGTCTGTTGCCTTTTAACTAAACATCTTGTATTCTTTTCCTGCACTTCTACCATACCACCCCTTCCTTTTCACCTCATCAGTCCCATGAGAAGAACTGCAATAATCTTGAGAAATGATACGTACTCGTCAAAGCAAAACACATAAGTTGTACAGCTACTATACTAAATCAAAGTAAAAGTAAAAATATTGCCATCGATTTACCTCTTCAACAAAAGTGTAATATGTAAAAGAAAATGTACAAAATGGTATATAAGTGTACATTTGCTATAGTAAAAATGTATTTCATTTCATTGATGGAATAAGGACTTGCTTCTTGACTGTTTGCTCAATTGCATTGTCTGCTGTTTGAAGAGTCACGCGATGGTGCCTTTTTGGACAATAGGCTGTTGAGAATCTCCCACCCAGAAATGTGTAACAATGCAAACATGAAATACATCTTCTAAAACTGACACAAACTACAGGAAATGTCTTGTATGCAGACTTACGAATAGAAAAACCATCTGTTAATTTAAAAAAGCAACTGAAGCATAGAAGCTATAGGAATTACTCATTTTACTTACTGTAGTATACCCTTAGGAGCAAAGCTCAAACAATATTGCCTTTAAAATCTCTGAAATTCCATTTGGACTTGAAAGCCAGAAACCGTAGCAGTACATTATGTTTTAAACCAGAAGCAGGTGGCTTCTACTTTAGATAATGAGATTTTTTTCCTCTCATTTCCTATATCTTTCTAATGTTTTATTTTCAGCTTCTTGGAACGTCTTTACTAAAAACATCTTTATTTCAAGTACACAATTTTATTTCTCAACTTTAAATGCTTGTCTCATTTATAAGCTTAAGGGTTTATGCATCTTACCTGTGTAGCAAACTGTTTGGCATCTGTCCATTGGAAAGGTTACTACTCAGAGCTAATTGCTAATATATGAATATTTAAAGGTTACCATATTTTAAGGGTGAACAATAAGGTATCTTTATTTGTTTCACAGTTTTGACTAACTAGTGACATTATACCCTAGAGCTTAGGAGCGAAGAGCTTTGTGTTACAAAGCCAACATTCACCCCCATTCTAAAAAAATAAAAAATAATGTGTGTGTGTGTGTGTGTGTGTGTGTGTGTGTGTGTGTGTGTGTGTGTGTGTGTGTGTGTGTGTGCATGCACAAAATAATTCTGGTCACATTTCGATTACTGTTAGTAATTAAATTGCTCTAAAAGCCACTGGGCTTAATCTGAGGTTGGAAAAACATGAGGAACTAATGAGTATTACTTTTTAATGTAGCTGTACAGAGTAGAGTTCATTTGGGTGTGCAGATGTTGGCTGTTACCAAAGGCAGCATTTTTATACCTTGAAGATCAGTTGTCCTTTGTATTTTGTATTTTAATAGGTAACAGTGTCTGTGTAGTGCATTTGATTACTGCATTTGTCTATTAACCAAATGAGTCTCTTAACTCATCTTCAATACACCATAAGTCTGTTTTTTTTCTTTTACTTTTAGTTTTACCCTTTCTTCCTACTCTAAACCACACAGCCAACTTGGGATAATTGTTAGATATCAGTCAAACCTGTTACTTCTATACTGCTCCCCTACTATAAACTGTTGTCTAATGGTGTCTTAACTAGTAACATTCTTTGCACTGGTTGGGACCATGCTTAGAATTCTTTCTTTTCTGGTACAGCCCTATAAGAGTTAGGTGAAACCTTGTGGTCGAAGACTTCAGTTAGTTCCCACTCCCTCCTCACCCTACAGCTTTAAATCTCTTATTCTACTCCTGGCAGGTTCAGATCAACAGGAATTCATCCTCCATGAGTGCTACCCTCTTTATCCTACGTCATATTTTTATTCTCAAGTCTTTCAGCCTTCTGATTTACTTTGCAAATGCATAGCATGAGACCTAGCAACAACATGAGATGTCAGCATATGGACTAAGGGCTTCTTCACTCAGGCAACAGGTACAGTGGATATAAAAAGTTACACATGCCTGTTATAATGCCAGGGTTTTGTGATATAAAAAATGAGACCACAATAAATCATTTCAAAACTTTTCCCACCTTTAATGTGACCTATAACCTGTACAATTCAATTGAAAAACAAACAAATCTGTTAAGGGAAAATATAAAAAAATAAAAAACATACAATACGCTGGTTGCATAAATGTGCACACCCTTAAACTAATACTTTGTTGTGTGTGCACACTCTTAAACTAATAGTTTGTTTAAGTACCTTTTGATTTAATTACAACAGTCAGACTTCTTGGGTACAAACCTGACATCAATTAAAGAGACTCTGATTAACCCCAAATAAAGTTCAGCTGTCCTTGTAGAATTTTCCTGACATTTACTCAGTTGCCTGCTACAGCAAAAGCCATGGTTCGCCGATTGCTTACAAAGCATCAAAGGGATCTCATTGTTGAAAGGTATCAGTCAGGAGAAGGGTACAAAAAAATTTCCACAGCACTAGATATACCATGGAACACAGTGAAGACAGTCCTCAAAAAAATAGAGAAAATATGGGACAACAGTGACATTGCAAGAACTGGACGTCTCCCCAAAACTGATGAAAAGACAAGACAAAAACAGGTCAGGGAGGCTGCCAAAAGACCTACAGCAACACTGACGGAGGTGCAGGAATTTCTGGCAAGTACTGGTTGTGTACTACATGTGACAACAATGTCCCGTATTCTCCATATGTCTGGAGTATGCGGGAGGGTTGCAAGACGGAAGCCTTTTCGTACACAGAAAAGACATCCATTTTATTTATTTTATTTTTGTTAACTGGGAGGGTCCGACTGGACACAGGTCCATTTTAAGCGGAAGCCCGAGGAGAAAAGCTCCATGTTACAATAACAGATTAATACAATACAAAGCAATTAATGAAATTTAAAGTAGGACAGAGGAACATTACATGGCATGTGATAACTATAGTAGAATGTACAATCAGCATAGGCGAGGAGAGATTAACCCCCGCCCCTACAAATTATTTATTTTTTTTCACTTCACATTCACAGAAACGTTAATAACATTTTTTTTTTTTATCCCTTCACATTCACAAAACCATTAATAAATTTACAGTCACAATACATTTATGCTTTAGTATAACTGAGAAGTAAATAAATGCCCATAGTGGCATAACTAAAATATACATATAGGTAGGATGAGGGTAAGAGGAGCTCTGTTAGGTATTACATTATTCCTAGATACAGATTAGAGCATTTAACAGGCAAGGAATATGGTACAGAACAGTACCAGTGTTGGTTTGTTTTCTGCTGTTAGATTGGTGAAATGTTTGGATGAATATGCAAGGATATCAGTAGAGCTAAGTAAGGGAAATGTTATAGTGTAGCAGAATTCTTGCAACTGAGCATAGTTATTGCTACCCTGGTGTGTAGCAAGAGCAGAGCCAATTATTAGAATAATAGGATTTCAAGAGGTGTTTGAAATGGGTGCTAGAAGTAGTGCTAGTTATATTGTTTGGGAGTGAGTTCCAGGTTTGTGCTGTTGTGCAGGCAAAGAGAGATTTACCTGCTTCATTTTTATGTCTTATTACTTGAATGAGATTTTGATTGCTAGATCTCAGGACTCTAGTGGTGGTGTAGGGCTGGATTAGCTGTTGGAGGACAGGTGTTTTTTCAGGGTAGTAGTAGAGTTTATGTGCAGCTGGGGCTTGATTAAGTCTTAGTAGCTGAGGAAGTTCCAGCCACTTGAGTTGCATTAGGGAAAGACAGTGATGGGATCTATTTGCGGAATTTGTCGCAAATTTGGCAGTTTTGTTGTAGCATGATTCCATTTTGTGAAGTTCGGTCTGGTGAAGGTTAGTTAAGATAGGGGAAGCATAAAGAAGGATGGAGAGGAGGTGGCTTCTTGCAATAGTGGCTTTGGTCTGATTAATCATAAACTTTTTATTTCTATAGAGGAGACCCAGTATTTGGTTTACTTTTTTGATGGTTTGTGCTATATGGATATCAAATTTTAGGTGATTATCAATCTCTACTCCTAGTAGTTTGGTGTGGTTGGTTGGTGTGATCTGAATATTATTTTTTTGAGTTTATTGTGAGGCTATAGTTTGAATTGGATGATCTGCCAGGGGTGAATAGGATTAGTTTGGTTTTCTTTGGATTGAGAAGAAGTTGTATTTTAGTAAACCAAGATGCTGCTAGAGTAAAGTTGAATTGGGTGAAGGTGTATAGTTCCTTTATGCTGGGAGCAGCACATATTATGGTGGTGTCATCAGCATATTGAACTACTGCAGCAGTGGGCAGTGAAGAGGAGATGTCGTTAGTGAAGAGGGAGAACAGCAGTGGGCCAAGGATGGATCCCTGGGGGACTCCTGTGGAAAATGGTAAGAGTGGATGCCACAGGATCCATGCCTGGCTAAAATTTGCAAAACAATACATCGTCTCCCAGAAGCATGTGGACAAATGTGTTATGGTCTGATGAGACCAAGGTTGAGCTTTCTGGCCACAATTCCAAAAGGTACATTTGGTGCAAAAACAATACTTCACAATACCAAAAGAACCCCATCCCCATGGTGAAGCATGGTGGTGGCAGTATCATGCTTTGGGGTTGCTTTTCTTCAGTTGGAACTGGGGCTTTATTCAAGGTGGAGGACATTATGATCAGTTCTAAATACCAGTCACTTTTGGCCCAAAACCTTCATGCGTCTTCTAGAAAGCTGAAGATGAAGAGGAATTTCAGCTTTCAACATGACAATGATCCCAAGCATACATCCAAATCAACAAAAGAATGGCTTCAACAGAAGAAAATTAAAGTTTTTGAATGGCCCAGCCAGAGCCCAGACCTAAGTCCAATTGAAAATCTGTGGGGTGAGCTGAAGAGCGCTGTACACAAGAGATGTCCTTGCAATCTGACAGATTTGGAGCACTTTTGCAAGAAAGAGTGGGTAAATTTTGCCAAGTCAAGATGTGCCATGCTGATAGACTCCTACCCAAGAAGACTGAATGCTGTAATTAAATCAAAACATGCTTCAACAAAGTATTAGTTTAAGGTTGTGCACACACAACAAAGTATTAGTTTAAGGGTGTGCACACTTATGCAACCAGTGTATTGTCCATTTTTTTTTTATATTTTTTACCCTAACAGATTGTTTTGTTTTTTAATTGAATTCTACAGGTTATAGGTCACATTAAAGGTGGGAAAAGTTTTGAAATTATTTGTTGTGATCTCATTTTTTTATATCACAAAAACCCGGCATTTTAAAAGGGATGTGTAAATTTTTTATCCACTGTATGTTCTAAATGAAGTCATACCGCATTCTGAATTTTTGGAAATTTGATATATTGCTGTACCAGTGTTTTCACATATGACATATGGCATTTGTCACATATACAGACATTATTTCATTGTCAGCATTCAACATCACCACTTAATATTTGCAAATGCATGATGTCGCATTTCTACTATTTCAGTTAAGTACAGTGTCAGTCCCATCTTTCAGTATAACAACCAGTCAACAGATAACTATGTTCCATGCATAAAGGCATGGTATGCATCTGTACTGAGAGCTTGTGTTTTAAGAGTGGGGACATCCAAGAAATTTATACAAGATTGTTATTGGTGGAGAGGATGATCCCAGCCACAAAACCCATCATAGACAGTGTCTCATAAATGTACTAATAAGGTAAAAAACATTGATTTTATTTCTGTGGTATAGTAGTGCAAAACACAATATCATTCCCAGAAATCATTTAGGTATTTCTGTTTGATATGCAAAGAACTGAGAGCAGATGTGTGATATACTGTCAAATATAACAAAACTATTTGTAACAAGGTTTTTCAATTAAAATAAATCATGTACAGTACAACTTCCTCACACATAATGGGGACCGTTCTCCTAGGAAAGGTTGTACAAAACTACCTTAAGCCTCATCATGACTTTCAAGACATATGCTGAGATATTACTTCTGTACTAGAGATGTACAACACCATCTAAAGTCCCAAAGAAGCATATCAAATATCATGCCCACATGTAAAAGAATATTCCTTTATTTTATTTATTCTTTGTTGACCAGGTGAGTCCCACTAGGTTATTTGCATCTTGTCAGGGGAGATATACTGCTACTGAATTTGGGCAGAGTACTGGGTAACTTCCCACACTCTTTTCAATAGTTGCAGTGGGATCTTTTATATCCACTTAAGCTACTACTAGTTCATACAGACAGGGCCTTGGTTTAATGTCTCATCCAGAGGGCAGCAGTCTCAGGAGTGCAAGTCCACCCCCCTCCCCATGCTCAGCAATCCATCTACTTAGCGTAGGAATGTAACCCACAGCTTTCTGCACCAAGGGCAAGTAGATACAAGGGGAAATTTTGCTTAGGCTATCTGGTCTAAAAACATTATAATTGCACAGTTATTTCTTTTTTATTTAAATGTGTTTTCCAGAGTAGTCAAATTATCCCAGTGGACCTATTTAAGGCTCAGACTGGATTGTATAAGTGAATCCAAAAAGAAGCAAATAATGCATGCGATAATAACAATTATACATGTCTATAATGGATATAATATTAACTGATGAGTAACTCTACAGTAGAAAATAATCTGATTATTTAGTTGGATATATAAGTTATGTTTCTAATCAAAGATTATAAAGTTATAGTATTACTAACATAAACAATATTCTACTGCTCCCTAAAGTGTATCAGGTAGCTCACAGGTGTAACCTAGGGCACACAGGAATGCTGAATGTAGATTTCTTTAATATCTAAAGGATTCTATGCACTAATCTCTAATATACAGTTCAGTTAAAAAAATTCAATGTTTACACTTAAAAAGTGAATGTGTGATGCATGGATAATTACATTATGTCAATTTCATTATTTTTTTTATTATGGAGGACTTTTTTATTTTTTTTTTCAGTTTTGTACAAAATTCTAAGTATTTAACAAAATTTGTAAGCAAGGCAAAGAGTGATTCCTCAAGGTTTGGTCTTTGTACAGAGAAGCTGTGGCGACTGCAGTAAGGTTTTGTGAAAGGTGTTTGCAGGGAGAAAGGGCACAGGATGGATAAGAATGAAGACTATAGGTGGCACCCCTTTCTGACAGTCAACCTGCTAAATAGGGAAAACAGATTCATTTTTGTAGCCCGAAAAGAAGGTAGCCCAGGTACAGGTCTGCTTTCTATATAACAGGAACCAGACAGCATTCATCTTGCCCAGTGATGTTCTTTTTATAGAGCCAGTGTGATAAACCTGCTTATTTTGTTAGAGGTTGTTCAAAGTGAGGTTACATTCTTTTTCGAGGTGGCTGCAGTTGTTGCATGCTATATTTCTTACTTCAGCTGAGAGCTGTGAGAGATTTTCCATGATAAGAACTGACTTTTTGAACCTTTTCTTTTGTCCTAACTCTCCAATTTCTTCAGGTATTCCTCATTCTTAGTACTAATAGTGCTTGCAACCTGAAAAAGTATAACAAAACAGTGCAAAGGCTTTTACCTGGACCGTATATGTTTGTTACACACTGATAGTCACATGAGAATTTTCACAAGATACATAAAGAACAAAAATGTTGTGCCTGTGCATTGCATAGTATGTTGTACTAATGTATATTGCTTCTTTGAATGCTACTCCAGAATTTTCAGTTTCCGTTTATTTAGTTATTGTTTGGTGTACGTTTATAAAAAATCTAATATAAGCTTTAACAAAAATGGCTGGTCCTTAGGAGTGATAATATTAGCTAATACAGCCTCATCTGACAATAAAATGTATGTGTATTTTTACTTTGCAGAGTTGGATTAGTTTGTAGTCAGTGTAACAATTATCAGGATGTGCTTTCATTATGGCATATCATTGCACCAAATTTATTTAATGCACATTACTTCATCTTGTGTGCATTATATTATAAACAATAGTGCAGTAACTGCTATTCCTTAATTATCCAATGACTATATATATATATATATATATATATATATATATATATATATATATATATATATATATATATATATTTATATATCAAGATACTTAGCTAATGTAAGAAAAGTGCCATTATAAAATTGTAATGTTTTACTTTATATAACAACCCTACTGGGAGATCAAAACAGTCATGTATGAACTATATTTTTTGGTCATCCCAGAAGTGACATAAATGCACAACAACATATTCCCTGTCATGCCATATTGCTTAAAAGATTTTGCCTGCAAAATTACATTTAGATGAGCAACACCAGTAACAAAAGTCACAGGTTCTCTTACTTGTACAGGCCGTAAAGCTAGGTACAGAAAGTATTTTCAGCATGTCGTAACATGACACCACAATCATACGATAATCATACATTTGCTTGTCATTAGTAGTATCTCCGGTTGATTCTATATTTTTATCAACTAATAGAAACATTATCCCCGTCCTCTAGCTTTTCAAAGAATGCCCAAATTGACTGGTTCATTTTTGAAGTATATTTCTCCCATATATACAGCATCTATGATATAATTCTGCCAAAGTGAGTAAGGAATGTAGAGCTTAATTAAAAAAACTCCTTATTTCAGACTGAATAGGCATAAGATGGCCTCATCAGCGTTCTGTGTTGTATCAGAAGCTTCTGCCAATTGTATTTTCCAGTACCTCTAATCTAAAACTGAAATTTCATTTTAAATTCTATTTTCATATAAACATTTGACAGAACATTGATTTTATTTAATGAAGTTGACTATGAGAAACAGACCTGACTGTGAGTCTAAGTCAACTATTTTTACCATTTAAATTTTAGTACTAACTGACTGCGACATGCTTTCTGAAGGCTGTTAAGAACAAAAGATATTTATTAATCATCCTTCATAATGAAAGCTTGCTCCATGTAAACAATGCCTTCTCATTCTCTGTCATCCTAAGGATACTTGTGTCATTTTGGTCATCCCTTCTCCCTAGGACTATATGCAATATCTGTGTGAGATAGTCGGATTTAGGCCATGGTGCAGGGGCACGCACCACCCCCTTTTTGACAACCTGCCATAAAACCTAACAGAAAAAAAAGTTAAACTCTTTCAGCTGAAATTGGAAAATATACTGCAAACAGATGAGAGTGTACCTCATTTGTTATATTTTCCAATTTCAACCCACAGAGGCTTTATTTTTTATGTTTTTAGATTACAAGTCATGATGGAAGATGCAGTTGGAGGAGCTAGTCATCTTAGAAATCCTGAGTGCCTACTCCAACCACGTCTTCCATCCTGACTGATAAAGATCGCAAGGGGAGGCCAAGAGGTTTTTGTTTGTCTTTCGGCTTTTTCCTGGTAAGGGGTCACCACAACAGAACTCCGGTCCGCTAATGATTAGCAGTAGATTTTTACGAAATGCCAAGGTGCCAGCTCGACGCCCAACCTTCAACGAAGGCACGCCCATTTACACACGCATGTCTTTCGAATGCTACCCAACCGCGGGGAGGACATGCAGACTCCACACAGAAGGCACTCCCAAGCCATGCCAAGACTCGAACGGGAGAACCTCTTGCTGTGAGGTAACAATGCTACCGCCATACCACCGTGGCAGTCTCAAGTGGAGGCCGAGAGGAACTCATCTAAATAATGCAGAAATGAGAAAGAAGAGCGATACGTACTTAAATGGCAGCTACAAAATAACTGTAGTTTTTTGCATTTTTTAGAATTTCTTTAGCTCTGCCACTCAAGATGCCTAAAATGTATTACTGTACCTTGAAGTTTTTCCCTTGCCATAGTTTAGAATGCGATAATGCTAATAATATACATCTCGCTGTTATTGACAAGTTTAGTCGCGCCTATTGGCAAGTTAATTTACTCATACATTTCTTCACTTTTTTTCAACTGTTTGACATGAGAATACCTCTTCCCTATTATGTGCGTAGCCCTACCCATCCCATCCTTTCATCCAAAGTAAAGGAACCTGTTTGAAGATTTAGGGGCACAGTTATTTTCATAACAAAGTGAAGCATTCACATGACAAGGAAGCAACTTCTTTATCTTGTTTAGAAAAACACGATCCTGGAATCTCTCTGGATAGCAGCAGGTAAGCCTTTTTTTAATTCTGGCAGGGTCAAACAAGATATTTTGGGTAGCAGTGGGCCCACGGCTGTTTGTAGATGAAATGATTGTATGTCTGATAATGTACTTTTGGCTTTGTAGGAATAATTTGTAGTTGGGTGAAGCAAGCTGGAATACAAGTTGTAGCTACTGTCTTATTTATTTTTATCCTAGAAGGGTCAGTTCAGTCTAGATGCTTCTGGAAGGCAGAGGGCTTGGGAGCTGTTTGTGGAAGAAATGTGACCCTACTGTTTGCTGTTGTAATTCTGTCTTTACAGGACTAATGTATTATTGTGGATGAAGTAAGATGCATACAAGCTGTGATTACTGCTTTTGTGGGAAAAACTATATTTATGCAGCAAGTGTTTTATTTAGTTATTGCTTAAACCTGACATGGTCAGTCCAGATACTGTAAACAAAAATATGTATGGGGGCTGTCTGTAGATGAAATTATTAGCCCTGCTGCTTGCTGTTATAATTATTACTTTGTAGGACTAATGCACATTTTTGTAAAGCAAGCTGGAATATGTGTTGCTACTATTTGATGGGGATTTAGGGATGGTATATTGAACAAAGTGGTTTCTGCACAGACAGAAAGTACACGATTTGATTCTGACCTGTGGAAAAAAAATGCTAAGCTCAAGTCGCGCACAAAGCAGTTAACCTAGTACGTATGTATGAGACAAAATACATTAATGCTACATTTTTTTTGTTTTGTTTTATCATGTCAGTCTGAAAATTACTGTTAAGAGAAAGAAAAATACATTAATGTATTTTTTATCCTGTCACTGTCAAAGCAGATCTTTTAGGTAGGTTATGGGGGCTGTTTGCAAATGAAATTATTGGCCTTGTCTTGTTTTTGTAATTCTGTCTTTGCAAACCTAAGGTGTATTTGGGAGAAGTAAGATGGAATACAAGCTGTGATGACTGTGTGGATGAAAAAATACATTAAAACAATCATTATTTTCTTTTTCTTTTAACCTGATAGGGTCAGACTAGATACAAAAACGTAAAAAAAAAAAAGACATTGGGTGGAAGAAATGCCTGGCCCCTGGTGTTTGCTGTAGTAATTCTAACTTTCTAGGACTGAAGTGTATTTGGGTGGAACAAGAAGGAATACAAACTGTGATTACTGTTTCTATGAAACAAAATATACAGTGATGTAATACTTTTTTTTTCATGGAAGGGTCAGTCCAGATACTTCATTTGGGCAGTGGTTATGGGGACTGTCTGTTGATGAGATGATTGGCCCTGAACTTTTAAAAGACATTTTTGCGTTCTGCTGAAGAAAGTGTTTTGTGTTGCTATTTATAGCACAAATTAAATTATATCTTTACTGATTCACCCAAAGGTTTGTGCTTCTGGCTTATATTTGATATTACATGACAGTAAAGTAGATTTTGGGTTATATTTCTCTGTGATATGCTGCAATGGTTGCATTTGTTTTCATATATTGCATATACTAAAAATTAGTTTTTGTTTGGGATATTTTTTTCATAACTATTTCTTTAAGTTTCTTAAGTTATTCATCGTTTTCAGACATCATTAAAAAAATTGCTTGTTTGCTATACCTGCTGTAGTGATATTGCCTTCACTGGGACTCTTTACTAGGCTATCACAATGCACATGCAAGCTATGCCACTATGGAAGGGGACTGTGACTTTCTATAGGTAACCAAATCTCACCCGTGTATACCTTGAAACACCTGCTGCTGTCTGTAAATTTGCTGTATACTGGATAGGAGTTGCTTCCATCCACTACCACAGCTACCAAACAATGTTGTACAACAGAATGTACATTGCTGCATTTTCACATGTGCTGTCAGATCATGTTAACATGATCTTTAAACAGACCTTGACACCCAGTGTTCTTCTCCAGTGCTGGTGTACTTTCCAGACTGCACCCCCCCCCTTCTGTAAATCCCTGGATCGGCCACTGGATATAGTGCTTTTTCTAGTCCATGGGTGACCATCAGCATGTCCTGTCATTAGCACTTCCTGTCATCATTGTTTTCATGTCTGTTGTCTTACAATAAACTTTCCTCAACAAACACAAAGAGATATGTCTCCTATTAATTTACCTCCTCTCATTCATTTTTTCCTGTAGATTGTACTCTGATATGCTGACAGCCCTAACACAATTATCTATATACAATATTTCCATTTCGTAGTAATAGCGACACTCCATTTATCTTTAATGGCATTCGTTCAAATACACTTTGTTGCCTTCATTTTTAAAACGGGCACTCATCACTTTCTGTATTTCAGCATATTCACCCTTTTATCATTATCATTGTATGCAGTGACATATTTTTTTTCAGTTTGCCTTTGTTAGTTTAAGCTCTTGTTCATGTATTTCTTTGACTTGGAGTATAATTCAGTTTTTTCTTTCAAACAGCATTTTTTAAAAGACAGAACTCATTTCAAGGGAGCAATAATGCTTTGAGAGATTCTAATGAGTATTCAGTTTGCATGTAGTTTTTCATTTTCAACACAACAAATAGGTTTTCTGATTGTGGTATATCAAGACACAAGCAAATGTATTGATTTGAATTGGTTAAATCATGTATGTATGAATTTCTGTCACTGTTTCTTGTCAGTTGTATTTCTGTTATGACAACATTCTCATGTCTGATATTTGCTTTTCAGGGTTCACCTGGTAGAAGAGGACGCCCTGGTTTAAAGGTAAGATGATCTATTTAAAAAATTAGCATGTACATGGACATAAACATTACCACCTGCCCATGTAGTCTGAAGAAACTCTAATTTAAATAGTAGATAAAACCTCATCTCTGAAACTGGCAATGCCCAGAATTCTAGAAAGGCTATCTGTATCAAGGAGTACTGCTTACCCAAGACAGTAGAGCTGCAGGCAGTATCTAGGTGATAGTAGGAGGTGACTGGCTAGGACAGTACTGAGATGAGGGTTTGGTTAAGTACAACTTACCAGACAACCAAAGTAGTAGTGAGAATGTGTAAATCTTGAACAAAATAATTGTGCATCTGATTAGTGTGAGGATATTGGGTTAGTGGGTTTCTTACAAAGCATTCCAAATCTATCAAACTTAACAGCTAACTGAAGATATATTGATCATCAAACTATTATGATTCTGCTTTTTTATTGAGACTGTAGTTTATTGTATTCTCATTGTCTATGATTTGAAAATTTCCAACAAAGAGTATTTTTGACTGGGGTATTCAATCATAGGTAGCTTGTCATGGGTTTGAAACATAAATGTCAAGCATTTTACCCTGAGCAGGAAAACATGATTTATTAACTGCATGCAGTGAGTAATTTAAAAAAAAAATAACATGGGAAAAGGTGTTCATCATACTGCTCAACCTCTTAGTGCAAAAAAATCTGAACAAAGCCAAAAATAATGGGGGGAGACACAAAAATAGAGGCAGATTTTAAATATTGCTCTTACAAACTTAGAAAGTTGATAGAATAACCGGTTTTGTGTTAGCATTCATTTCCTGAAGGATATGAAGACTGAAACTCAAATGTCTGTCATTATTGAATCACATCAAACCTCCACATTTTGCACCAAAATATAAATTTTATGAGGGAACAAAGCAAACATATTTGGAAAAAATGTGGACAGTTTGCAAAGATCTGGACAGTTGCTAGGTATGTATTATTGTTATTATTATTATTATTATTATTATTATTATTATTATTAATAACATTTGCTTACCGGGAATCTCTGACTGGTTTCAGAGGTTTCATTTTCATTGGAGGCATGGGGAGGAAAAGCTCCAAAAATATATTTAATTAAAACAGTAATAAAATTCACATTGTATAAACTCCAGTCAAATGCATTTCATGTTTAACATTGTCATGAAAATAAAAAACAGAACTTTTGTTCCATTTTCTATTATCTTTATTAAGTACGTTTAAAGTCAGAGAAAAAAATAATGCCCAGATTTTTAAAACTGTTAACTAGTTTAATTATATATAGAGAGAGAGAATATTTAGATAAGGTCAATTATTTGTAAGGTCAAACAAAATTAAATTACCTAATTTAATGCTTATAATATGAAACATTATAATAATGGTTTGCTGCTAATAAAGTCTGAGAAATTTCAGTTTTAGGGCATGGGTTTTAAGTAATTACACCAAATGCAAAAGCTACAATAAAAATGACAAATGACAAGAAAGATAAACACTTTATTAAAATTATTTAGCACATTTGACTTATTCCATTGCAATTTTTACAGAGCAATTTAAAAAAATGGTGTTAACAGAGGTATTATAAATAATGTATTTAAAAAGGAGATGAAAATTCTTATTATTTTGATAGATTGTAATTGACATATCAAATTATTGTTGAATTCTCATTTTGTTAATAAAATAGGTTCCCTATTTAGAGTTTTCAAGAACTTTAAGTAAAAAAAAAAACTTAAAAGCGTTTATACAGGAGGCAGAAGGCAGCATATTGGTCTTTTAACTGGCAGTTACTAATTCAACAGTAGAAATCTGGTCTAGTGTTTGTTTTCCTAATGAAAGAAAAGATAAAATAATTTCAGGTATAATAGATTTAATTTCATTTGCAAGACTCACTGTCAGGAGTTTATGTCCATGCTAATTAAGGCTATTGATCTATAATTATTAAGGTCTGGAAGGTCAAAGTTCAGCTTAGAAAGTAGCACAGTTTTAGAATGACTTAGACATAATTCTGTAATAGATATAATTTAGTAAAATCATGCTGTAAACTATATTATACAATTTTTATAACATTTCAGAAAGTTTTTTTATCAAGTATAGGGAGAAAATACCTGGGCCTGCACATTTAATTTGAGACTATTGATTTAAAATACTATTTCCTCCATTACTAAATTTGTTTCTACCTTCTTTTGCTGAGTAGAAGTTAATGGTCAAATATGGAGTAAGTTAAGAAACATACCTATACCAGTCATAGTTGAATCTAGTAATGGGGAGGTTAAAGATCATAAAACACAAGGAGGATGGTGTATGTTGCTTAATTACTTTTGTGTACTGTATTCTATGTTGGCAAAATGGAACTTGCTTTAAAATTTAAGATTTATGAACATGTTCATGCCATAAAAAGAATGATACAAGTAAAACATTACACAGTCACAGTCAAACTTGCAAAAGTTTCAAAAAATCTTGTGTTTCGCATATACATAGATAGACAGAGATGTAGATAGACAAATAGATATTAGAGAATAAATATCACCATATCACCAAAAAGAGGGAAATTGGGAGTCAAAATTAAGTAAAAGGAATTGTCTTGGCACTTGTTACTTAATCTATTGCCAACATTTCGAAACTTAGAATAGTAAAGTGTAGATGTGTTATTTATTGAGTAGTTTTCTATATTCTGTATTTTCATAAGTTTTTTTTTAACTAATACATAAATAAGGCTGGCATTATTTTGACAGCAATAAGGTTTTTATTGTTTACAATTATATCACATGACCTATATGAGCTCTGTATATAAAGACATGGTTTCTTTTTATGATAGTTCTAAAGAAGTCTCAGTTCATTTGGGAGTGAGAGCACTTAACTTGTGTGAATAAACTTGAGTTTTAGATTTGTCTTGGCCAGAATTATTCTTTTTTATTGTTTTTGTAATGGTGCCATAGGTGACACTTTTGTTTTGGTTCCTGGTTTAATTTTACCTTGGCATGTCCATTTGATTTAACACAGTAGAATCTGTGTCTGCACAAAATGCTCTTCCTGCAGTTGCTGCAGAACCACTTAATTCACTCAAATCATTCAACTACTGACACAGTTGGTAACAAATGGAAGCCTGCACTGTTGCAATTTCCAACAGTGCCAGCCTCCGTGATAACAGTTTTGGTCATGGAAGATTGCCACTATAGGGCAATACTGTTGCCAATATGCAATTTATCAAGTGCTTTGAATATAAAACATCAAGAGGGCCAGATAACACCAATGTGTATAGATTTAAATTGTCATTGTTGAAGGAATGGTTTGGTAAGTCATTAGTTTTAAGATCTATTGGAAGTGTTTCTTCACCTAATCATACTTTAGCAATGAAAACTGAAAAAAAATTGAAAACAAGTTATGCCAACTGTGACATCCGGCCATATCCCACTGGAGTGTCACCAATTAAATGTGACATCCCTTACTATCTTGGGTCAGTAACTAAGGAGCTTCAATCCTCACTACTGATTGCAGTATGAGACTGTGACTTAGAAATGAGTAATATTTCACAATTTTCTCCTAAGATCACAACTGGAACATGTTCTCTTTTCCTGTGACTGGACTATATACCTCTGTCTACCCCAAATGTAACTCCTTATTACACATTTCAGAGCAATGTGTCCAAGTTTAAGACCTCTGATGCAGTCACATTCAAAGTAAATTTAAATCTCACACATCCAAACACTTCTGAGAAAGCCTGACACAGATTTCCAGCTGTGTCCCTTCCCAAAATAACATGGTAGTCCTGCCAACAATCAGAGTGTCTTCATGCCTTTCTAAAGGGGTGTCCAATTATGAAAAATAAATATCAAAAATAAATGATAGCTATGACCATAAGTGACAGGCCTTCGAGGTGACCTGGGGAGTATCAAACAGGTAGATGCACTCTCTAATCTCTAAAGAAAAACACTGATTTCCAGCCACAATGTAAAGTAGTGAAAAATATTTAATAATAACTAAAATGATTACAAGAATTTAAATCAGTACCTTTCAATAAACACCAGAACTCAATCACCAGAAATGTAAACCTGCAGGATAGGTGTCCTTTATTCTGGAAAATTTATATCCTAATAACTAAGTTTTCCTAATCTAACTAAAGAATACTGACCCTGATCTAATCTAATACATAACAGCAAGGAAAAAACAGGCTTACAGTTTTTTGGTGAGTTCTGTTTCATGGGTGTCCACTGACTGCACAGCACTGTAACTGAATATAATGCAGTCTCAACTGTCTTATTTTAAATATAATAGCCTTTTGAAAAAGTTCTTTTTCTGTCAAGCAGCTGTTTAAATAATCAGTTAGCATACAGGAACATTCTAATGACATCATTCACTGTTCAGCTGATTCTCCACAGTTTGTACTTTAGAATGTCCCTCTCAAACATGCTCAGTTAGAAATGTATCAAAACAATGACAGTTTCTCTAAACATTCTGTATAAACAGGGAAATATTCAACATTTTAAAATGTATTTACATTTTCACAAGTAGGCATGCTGGCATACAATACAAGTCAATCTGAGAATATATACAACTCTCATGCCAGACATTCTAACACAGATGACAGTGTTTTCATTTTCTTCACACCGACTTGGACATCTTCAGCTGGATAATTTATTTTTAAGGACTGCATTTGACCACAGTGCTGCATAATGACTTACTTGAACTTTTTGATTGTGCAAATGTTCATTCTCTCCAGAGATGACAATACAAAAATGGACAAGCTTTAGTCCTATTTTAAGTAGATATTACAAAAGATTACTTCTGACTTTTGTCAGAATGAAAGCACTTAGTCTATTTAATAAACTAAGTGTGTTAACTGTCCATGGTGGTGCTTTTTTGTTTTATTTTGTTAGTGTTTTCACCAATTTTCATTAGTTTGATTACATCTGGCTTGCTTTTTCCACCTTATGAAGCAGAATATTGTTCTATTTTTAAACGAATAGACAAAACTATGATCAAATTCAGACATGTAAAGAAATTAAATTTATTAGATATAAAATGATAAAAAGCATGCCTGTCCTACACAGGGAACATTATTTAGACTTTCACAGTCTGGGATGATGGCCTTCCATCTAGTGATGGCAATGATTTTTGTTAGGCCACTCTTAGCAGTATAATGATGATGGTGATTTTTTGGAATTATCCATTTTTTACAGATCCAAATGAATAAAGTAGAGAAAATCTCAGATGTTACCACAGTCAATGAATGTGACTCACCAACATCAAAATGTGGACAATAGTGGTTGTTCAATGAGAGGAAGAGGGTCACAAGGGAGGAGTGGAAGGAGGAGATTAATCTGTTTCTAGATGATATTACCATTTATAAGTATAGGCAACTCACTGTTACCCCTGAACTGAATTGCCTATAGAACTTAAGCTTTCACTAGGAAACATAATTTTGACCTTTTGTGGGACATTTACAATGTATCATTTAAGTCTCAGCTTTTTTACAAATATGTCCTGCCATGCCCATGTTTGACAGGCTCTATGAACTTGACTTTAGGTAACTGGCAAGCAAAATAGAGTCCATAACTTGTCTAGTGATGAAAGAAGGCTACTGTCTGAATTAATGACTAACAAAACATTAAGAATTATGAAGCCCATTAATGAGGATGGGGTAGTCATCATGAAGAGTTTTGACAACTCCAGTAAGATGTTACAGTTTCTTAACAATGGAGCTTTTTTATCAAACCATTGCTATGAATGAAATTAAGATTGCCTGTTCTGAAATTGACATGTGGTTGAACCATTTATTCAAAAAGCATGATTTTCTCTAGAATTTAATATTTTTTATTGTGATCCACCCTGTTATACCAGCAATATTTGGGATTCGCAAAACCTACATTTTGAAGCCAGCTGTTAAGACCAATTGTGGCAACATAGGGTTCTAAGGCTGAACTTTTTATTGTTTTTGTGGACAGAAACTTAACATTTTTTTTGTTTTGATGACAAAAAAGTATTTTAAAAGACTCTTAGCATTTTTACACTTTATTGAAATTTGTGGTTTTATTTACAATTCATTTTTTATTAGAACTGATGTAAAAGATTTATTTTCTGTCATTCCACATATTTCTGGGTTACAGTGGATGCATGAAGTACCACTTACTGATCTTTTTCTGTCATATAGAGATATTCTATTCATAGAATGGAGACAGTTTTAAAGAATAACTTTACTTACTTTGATAGTTACTTCTTTAAGTAGGTTAGGGGAATTGTCCTGGGGGTAACCTTTGCAAACAATTTGCAAACATCATTCTTTGGTATTGAGAAACTAGACAGCATTAAACTATACTTGAAGTACCTAGGTGGCATCTTTATACTCTGGGGATGTAGTGAACAAGCACAGCAGGATTTTTCGTTTTTGAATGAGACAACAGATTTTTTTGAATGTAGCCATTCTTATGACAGTGGCACTATGCATTATTTTGGGACTATATCATTTAATTGAAAACTCATTTAATTGAAGCTTAATTCATTGACACATATTCACTGAAAGCTCACTTCACTGAAAACCCAATTCACAGAAAGCTCACTTCACTGAAAACCAATTTTATTGAAACTCATTTCACTGAAAAGCATATGTGGCCTTTTCCCCACCGTTGTGCGATCCTGGAGTTAGTATATAAATTAAGGGGGGGGGGCACAGCCCCCCACATTGGGTGGTGTGGTGGGCATGGCCCCCCACATATTGTAAATATTTTAAAGCATATAGATGGATACTTACAAGTGTAATGAAATAATTCTTCCAGGAGACAACATATAACCAATTTATGTGGAGGTGTTCGCTTCCCACACCCCCCCGAATATGGGGGGCTGTGCCCCCCACCCCCCTTACTTTATATACTAACTCCAGGATCGCACAACAGTGGGAAATAGGCCATATATACCTTTCAACGAAATGAGTTTCAGTGAAATGGGTTTTCAGTGAAGTGAGCTTTCAGCGAATTGGGTTTTCAGTGAAGTGAGCTTTCAGTGAATATGTGTCAATGAATTAAGCTTCAATGAAATGAGTTTTCAATGAAATGATATAGGCCCATTATTTCGATATTATAATCTATAAGGATTATTCTGGTATTTGTTATCAGTCTCTCGTCTAACATAAACCTATTTTGTGAAATGGTTACTTACATTGTTCTAATTACCACCGCCTCTGACAAAAAAAGAATCCTGATAAAAGGCCAAATGATATAGTTTTGCATATTAGTTTCTAATAATAGCACATTTTTCTCAAAAACATCACAGAAACTAAAGCATACTGATGAGGTTCAGTGTATAGCACAGAACAAAAGCACTCATTAATCATATTTGGTTACTTGGTTCCTTTGGTTTTGGGTGATGGGGGTTTTGTGCTACTTTTTTATTTCACCTGGATTCTGTTGTGTTTTCACTTTTAATAGCATATTTGTGGAAGTGATGGAATCTTTGAAACCAGTATCCTGTGAATGAGTCTATTATTAATGCAATTGCTTCTGAGATTATTATCAACTAGCCTTTTGGGTTTCAACCAGTTTATTGTCAAACAGTGGCTGAGACCAGTGTAATACAGAAAGAATAACCAAGAACAGCAGAGTTATAATTATTTATTTTAATATAATAACTGGAAAAATTAAAAAAAAGCCATGTCTAAGAACTGGAAGTCCATATTTGGTTCAACTGGCCTACTTTCTAAATTAGATAAATTTTGGAGAAATAATTTTTTCCTAGATGACTGCAGTAATACTTGTGCAATAACTAGTATTAAAACACAATAAAGGTATGTCACAATGTGGTCATGTTCATAATATAAATTTATATATGACTCTGTAAATATTTCAATAAGCCCATGCTGTAATCCATTCCATGTAGAACTGTAACACAAGGGGAGTGGTATATTTGCTTGCAGCTATTTATGCATAACATTCTATGTTAGCAAAATGGAATGTGCTTTGAAATCTAGGATTGATGAACATGTTTATGCTATAAAAAGACATGATGCACATAATGCATTATGCAGGTTCAGCCAAACTTAAGAAATGCTTCAAAAAATTGCGTTTTATATATTGGAAAAAGTAACTGCTCACCTGAGGAGGATTGGGAGACAAACTTAGAGTAAAGGGAATTCTATTAGCAGTTGCTACTTGATACAATACAGTCCCCTGGATTAAATTACCATGTCCTTATTGCCAGTTTTTTGAAATGTAGAGCAGCTAAGCTGTGAATATTTTATTTATTGTATATTTTTATGTATTATGGATTTTTATAAGGTATTTAATATATAACAATTCTTGCATTGTTTTGAAATTCAGCAAGGCTTTTTTTGCTTGCAAATGACCATCGTGAGCTGTTTAAAATGAAGGAAGTGTTTCAGTTTTCATGGCAGTTCTGAATATAATATTGTTCATTTGGAATTTAATGTATTTTATGAATAAACCTGAGATTTTAGATGTGTCTTATTTGGTATTATTTTTATTGATTCTAATTCTATGTATGTAACTAAGGTATCACTTCTTTTTTTATTCCTAGCCTTGTAATTTAGCTAATTCAGCTTCTTTTCTGTAGGAAAAAAATGAGCTTGAAGCTTCTCTGAAGTGTGAAGTTTCGTAATAAGGTGTTTTTTTTACTTAACTTTGATGCCTTACTATCTACTGCACTGTTAATAAAACAATTCTAGTTCAGACTTTGAAGGATGTTCCTCTTCGCAATAAGAATATCACAATCATCTTTTATAACATCTGAAAACAAGAGTAGTCTGGTAAACAGGGGTTGGCTCTCTAGTTATAGGTGTTTATATTTTAGTCATACAGTCATAAATCAAATTGGTGGTAGAATTATCTGAAAATATTCAAAAATCAAAGGTAGTGATGGAAGCTAGATGCAATAACACTAGTGAAATAAGGAAACCTAATTGCAAAGCCAGGATTTATACATATACGAAAAAGAAAAAGTCAAGTTTTCTTGGGCAAAGAAGTTGATAAAGATTTAATAAGTCATATGTTTTCATCATTGCAACTCTAGTCTCAGCAAAGGAGAACTGAAATATTTTGGAGCTCACGTTGTAATAATGGATTTATGGCTATGTTCTACACACTTCAGCTATGACTGGTCCTGCTACGGATCATAATCTCCAAACTCCATCCCCTGAACAAATATACTTTGTGTTTTTTTACAGGGGGCAATTTTTCCTGCACCCCTGATGTGGGGGCAAGTCCCCACCCACCCAAACTTATATATATATCAACTCCATGGTTACACTAACTCAAAAAATTTGTAAATAACTCTGAAAATGGCATCACTACCAGCACAACTCACAGTTACTGAATTCCATGGAGATGCTTCAATCCTTGGTGGGTTGAATTTCAGAGAAATGCTGAGAGTTCAAAGTTCAGTCTTCGTCTGCCTATAGGTTACCCATTTTACTCAACAGCAACAACCAGGTATATTTAAAAAATAAGAAATCAAATTAGCAACATCAACAAACTAATGTTGTTATCACAAGGTTAATAATGTTAAATAATAAGGAATAATTTAGAATGTGTAATTTAATAACAAAAATATCCAAATTTTTGTAGCTGTTCCATTATTCAAAACTGGATGATTTATTAAAGATTGCTACCCCTACACTGGATTTTGAAATATTCACTAAGACAACAGAGTTGGTCCATTTTCTTCAATGAAAATTAATCCACTGTTCTTTAAGTATTCGAGTTTCCTAGATAAAAAAATATATTTCAGATGTGTCTTTGTAGAACAAAAATAAGAATACTTTGCATTTTTGTCATTTTTGAAAACTTTCTTATTCCAAGAACAGACTTTTATATTCCGACACTTTCCAAAGTGAATGTTGCTGTACTTGTTAAGTTAATGGAGTCAAGGCTGTTTGCTGTAGATATTGTGGACATATAATTGCTTATAAAAAAAGAAGAAATGTGCTTTATATAAATAATATAACAATGTGGTTATGAATGATTACACAAACTGTGTTCTTAAGGCCTTCAGCCATTCTGATAATTTCTAAGAGGTGAGCAATTTTCAGATGCTAAACAGCTCCAGCAAATTAACTCCAAATTAATAGAATGAACAAACAATCATAATCAGTTCAGGAGCAGCAAGACGGGATCACTTTATTTAAAAAAAGAGCAACAAAAACAGGGAAAGCTTTAATACAGAACATGTAATCAGGTATTAAATACATACATAGATGATTTTACTTAATATTTATGTAATAATTGATCACATGTTCATATTCTCCATAATCAGCGTGGATTGAATATCATGATTTACTAATTAATGGCATCTGCAATTTCTCTGTCTTCTTCAAATCTTACTGCTTTAAGAAATAACTTTTAAAACAGACACTATAACAAATGGTACATTTTTGTTTAATACTGAATGAATTTGTAAAACAATCTATTTTTTTTTCAGGGAGAAAAAGGTGTCCGAGGAGGTACAGGTCCTAGAGGAGAGCCAGGACTCCATGGAAGACCGGTGACTACATATATTTAATTTGCTTGTTTTATCTAAAGGCACAACTATTGTCATTCATGTTAGCAACTGGGCATGTATATTCACACGCTCTTTATTTAAAATCATTACGCAAAAAATGTATTCTGTTTCAGGAAATTATGTATTGTGATAGAAGGCACTCAGTGGTGTAAACACTGGCTATAGTTGATATGACGCACCAACTTTATGTAAAAATGGGAAAAATGTGAGTTTTGTTGGTGATGCTATCTTTATGTCAGGGTCTATATTAAATCAGCAAATGCTTAAACTAGCGTACCCTGATGTATCGACCCATTAAAAGCGAAATGTTACAATCTCGAAGACACAGGACAGCAATTTTTTTCCTAGGGCAAAAAATCGCTGTTTCACAAAAAAAAAAATAAACTGGGGGGCTTCACACCCCCAAACCCACCAATGTGGGGGACTGTGCCCCACACACACACACCCTACTTAACTATACTAACTCCGAGATTACACCACAGTGGAGGAAAGGGCAAAGTCCCGAAAATGGCTCCATGTCTTCATGATTGTAAAGTTTCACTCTTAATAGGTCGATAAATAAGCATTCGCTATTTTAAGCGTTTGCTGATTTAATATAGACCCTTTATGTCATGATTGTAGGAATCTACAAGATTATTTTTCAGTCATTAGCTAAGTAATTATAGCAAAACTAGGCTTTACAATGATATAGACAAAGATTTATAGGTTGTTACGAGGCTAATGACTTTTAAGGCCCTTATACACCTAGCTACACAGTTCAAACCCATTTCAATCAAAAGTATCATGGGCATCTACATGGGGGTTGGCATGTTAGTAGGGAAGGAACTAAGGGATTTGTAATGGGGTGTTAGTTAGAATACTACTTTTCTTATAGACAGTCTCTGCCCATAAGGGACATGGAGGCCAGACAGAGGGTAAGTTTACAATTTCCCATCCAATTGCCAAGGTTTTATTTGAATAGGATTAGCGATGAATTCTGTTTTACAAGAATAGGGAGACTATTCCATAGTGCAGGGATCCTTTGGGACACATATCTGTCTCTCCAGCACATTCTATTTATTTCACAAGCAAAGTTTAGCTCCCTGGATCTAGTGTTTCTGGTGCTGCTAGTTTTGTGCATGTGCCACAGTTCCATCAGTGCCAAGTCTGAGGAAGCCCTGTAAGCCAGGCAAAGAAAAGCTCTCAGCAGCCTGTAGGAGACTGAATAAATAGACAGACCCTTTAGGCGATAAGTGTAAGACATTGTATTCATGCTCTGTATTCTCCTGGTGAGAACTTTTGTGTGTGTTCCACTTCTTGCAAGTATCTGGTTATGTATATACCAAAGGAGGTATTGTAAACAATGATAAGGGCTGAGCAGAGTGTTACTATAGCTCCCTTGGACTTGGATGCCATACCCTTACCTATAAGTTGGGTGACATAGAATGATTTTCTTACTATCTTACCTACATTTTGGTCAAAGGCCAGGCTGCTGTTTGCATATGTTCCCAGATCCCTCACTACTGGGTTGACTCTTAGGGGTGTTTTATGGACTGAGTAATTAACTTGGGTTGACAGTTTGCCAGAGGGCATTATAATGAATTTTTTGGCATTGAGGTTTAGGCTATGGCTTTGGCATCAGTCATTTGTCTGCGTTAAACCCTCTTGCAAGATGTTTGTGACTTGGGGGAATCTATAATAGCTCCTAATTTACAGTCATCTGTGAACTTGGTAAGCCAGAGGCCTTGAACGTTAACCATGACTTCCAAGAAGTAGATGCTAGTACTCAAGGCCTCTCTGGCTCACTAATGTGATAAAAAAAAAAACATCTGTAGTACAAATTAACCTTTCTGGAATAATTACGTCACCTAACATTAAAGCAGTTTCGGTATGTAAAGTAAATATCTCAGAAATACACATAACTTACACATAAACAATAACATCATAAAAACACACCAAAAGCTCTGTATGCTCTACAGACACCAACACTTTCTTAGTCTCTCTACTAGACAAACCCTTGCAACCACATTTTTATTACCCTCTCTCCTTTATGGTGCCCCTCTCCGCACTAATATCCAAAATTCTGCAAAATCCAAACTTGAAATGTGTTACAAATGAATAGTCAAATTTGCCACCAAGGCCAAATTCTCATCTCACCACTGTAACTCACTGAAACTATTAGGCTGAGTGGAACTTCCCCACCATATCTCATTCATTGAACTAACTACAGTGCACAAAATAATCTACAGACCCACAGACTGTCCTGCTAGATCGGCACTACTTGCCCAATACCAACCAGGCAGGCAACTAAGATCTGAAAATCAACTACTTCTAAAAGCAGAAAAGCCCATCTTACCTTCTGGTCAACTGGTCTATTTCTTCACCATTGCCAAACTATAGAACTCACTTCCACCTTCTATAAGAAACACAGGTAGCACCACCACCTTCAAACAAACACTGAAAAATCATCTTGACTCTTCCTTGTTATGTACCTGCTCTATAACCTAACCTCCACCTTCTCCTTATATGATAACTAAACTCCTATGCTTTTTGCTAATGCTGACTCATGATATTTTCTCCATAATTATTATTTTTCATCACTTGTTCATACTGGAATAATAATGCTGATTAATATACCACTCTGACTGAATTCATCTGGCAACCATCTAAATTCCTGCTTTTATGTATATATTCTGTATTTATTACTGTAATCACTATGTGCACCACTGTATCTACATTTGTACCATTTAATGTTTAATATTTTCTGCATCTATGTTCTTGTCGGAGATTTTTTCCCCAGGCCTCCACTGAAAATGGACTCTTTTAGGCCCAGTGGACTTTCCCGGTAAAGAAGTACAATAAATAAATAAATAAAATAAATTGCACTACACAAAGGCTTTTGATAAACGTATAGTATGAATATTTGAAAATATGGGTTGAGCTAATTAAGTATTACTACTGCTCAACGCTTGAAGTCTAAATCTCAAAATCCACTCACTCGAAGCACTCCTTAAAATGGAGAACATTGACATTTGTGCTGTAACAGAGACCTGGTTCAAGGCAGCAGAAAGCACCCCTACACTACCAGGCAATAACTCTTTCCAGACCTTTCGGCCTCAGAACATGGACCGAAGCTCCAAAGGCAGTGGTGTTTCCATATTCATAAAGGATGCACACACCTCCAGACTGGTAGCCCAACATAATGCATCAGAGATACTTCAGGTGCAGCTAATACTGGGTAAGACAGCGATTCAGGTCATAGCCTGCTATAAGTCCCCAACCATTTCGCAAGACTCACACTTCATGTTCCTAAGTACCCTGGAGAATTTTAGTGTCCAACTTAACACTCTCATACTAGGCAACTTCAACTACCCCTCCATTAATTGGGAAAACTACTCATGTATCAATACACTTGCCCAACATTTCCTGGAGTTCATTAATTACAATGCCCTGGACCAGCTCATTCTTACCACCACTAGAGTTAGCAACATCCTTGACCTGGTCATTACTGGGGTGACCATTTCTCTACACCAGTAGTCAGCTCCTCCCTGGTTAGATCCAACCACAAACTAATCACCTTGGAAATCCCCCCCCCCCCGCAAAGGTAACCACCATAAAAACTTCTCCAAAGCTAACTTTGGGGTCCTAAAAACAGAGGATGTTCAACTTCATGGCACACATGTAAATGGAGAATAGTTGCATGTCTGCTGAATCATACACCAATGCACTGTATGAACACGTACACAAATGCATGAATCTCGTCATACCCAATAGAACCAAGACACTCTCCTCCAAAAAAAGTAAGCCAACCTGGTGGTCTCCTGCCATAAACGAACTCTACAACAGATGGAGGAAACTGATGGGGAATAAGGTGAAGTCCCAAGACTGGAAAAACTCCCTTATCAGCCTCAACAAAAAGTTGAGATCCCTCATCAAAGCCTCTAAAGCTAGCTACGAAAACAGAATTGCAGCAGACGGTAAAAAAAAACACAAGGCCTTCTATAGTTATGTAAAGAATCTCCATGGCAATACCTAGATTTGCTCTGAGCTAATGCACAATGGTACCTCCTATATCAAGTCAGCAGGTATTGCCAATATACTGGCCAACAGGGTCAGTGGAAACTTTACCCCCCAAAGGACCAATCACAATACCAGTAGATTGTCGGGCATCCAGTATTACTGCTGCACAGGTTAAAACAGCACTGTCAAGGCCAAGAATACAGCTTCTATGGGACCTGCCAATATCCTTGGCTGTGTTCCGCATGAACTACAGAGTGAACTGGCACCTCACCTGTGTGCCCTGTTCAGTCACAGCCTCACCTCAAGCGTTGCCCTACCAAATGGCGCACTGCTACAGTCATCCCTCTCCACAAAGGAGGAGTGACTACAGACCCTGGGAACTATCGCTTCATTAGCCTGATGAGTCTGATATGCAAAGCTATGGAATGCATCATCATGGACCTAATAAACAAGGATATAAGGAATCTCCAAACTCTGGATCCCACACAGTTTGGTTTTGTGAAGGGTAGATCATGCCTGCTCAACTTGGTTGATGTCTTTGAGTCAGTCGCCAGAGTTGTGGATGAAGGCAAGGTGGTTCATACAGCCTACCTTGATCTGGCCAAGGCCTTTGATACCATTCCCCACTCGAGAATCATAGAAAAACTCACTAAGCTAGGCATCAACACCTATATCACTAGGTGGGTTGCAAACTGGCTCACAGATAGAACCCACAGTGTGAAAGTAGCTGACTCCAAATCAGACGGATGGCTAGTCATGAGTGGAGTCCCACAGGGTACGGTCCTGGGTCCTCTCCTATTTGCTATCTACTTCTCTGAAGTCCAGGCCAACATGAAGGGGCTCTGGCTGACAAAGTTCACAGACAATTGCAAGTTGGGAGCTATTATTAACTCCCCAAGTGATGTTGACATCTTACAGAATGGTCTCACTGAGACCAATGACTGGTGTCAGAACCATGGCCTTAAGCTCAATGCCAAAAAATGTGTCATTATCCCCTTTGGGAAAAACCTGGTTCCCATGAATTATCACATTGATGGTAGTCCACTGAACATAGAAGGTGTTATAAGAGATCTGGGAACACAGGTTGACAGCAACCTCACTTTTGATCACCACATTGCCACTGTGGTCAGAAAGTCCTTCTATGTGGCACATCTCATTACTAAGGGTTTTGCATCCAGGAAGAAAGAGGTCTTTGCCTCCCTCTACTCTTCCCTCATTAGGCCAATCATCGAGTACAATGCCCCATTTGGCATGTACCTCACTAGGCACCTGCAACAACTGGAGAGGGCAAAAAAGTACCTCACAAAGAGGATCCTAGGTCTTAAACACTTGTCCTATATGGACAGACTCAAAAAAACTACAATTATTCTCTGTCTCATATCGCCTACTTAGAGGCAATCTCTGCTTGACTTACAAAGTCATGTCTGACCCAGATCTGTTAGAAATACTACTTCTAAAGAAATCCTAATGCCTCTACACCACACACTCCTGAGACCTCAACCTCATTACCACAATCAACAGAATGTACTGGAGGGACAGGTTCATAACCAGAGACTGCCCAAGCTATGGAATAGACTTCCCATACATGTCAAGCAGAGCACCTCACTGACTCCCTTCAAGAGAAATCTTGATGAGTGGATGGGAAATAGAAAAGTCACCCCGGGGATAACTCCAGTGGCTCTACTTGACAGTGGCACTGGGAACTAAGGTCAGGTGGCACGATGCCAGAGTAATCCTATGGCTAGGCTTGTAAAGGCCCCAGGGCCATTAGCCTAGTACACACATATGAACCTATGAACCTACTATAAGCGCATTACAAAAAATACTTTTTCAATATCTTCCATACATATTGTCAGTAGTGTGTTTTTGTTTTAGTATTTACCATACATATCGAGCCAGTAGTGTGTTTTTGTTTCAGTACTTACCATACATATCGAGTCAGTAGTGTGTTTTTGTTTCAGTATTTACCAAACATATCGAGTCAGCAGTGTGTTTTTTTTCTCTGCTCCGCAAAACTCATTGCTGTTACAATTCACTAGCGGTACTTCTACCATATGCCTTAAAGTAATGATAATTCTTATGCATTTGTGGCATCTGTAGGAAGTATGAATCATTGTTGTTTATGTTACCTGGCTGAAGAATATAGATTAATAAATACATATGGTGAATTATAGGTAAGTCAAAGGTGTGCTATAGGCATGCTCTGTTTATGTCACAAGCAAAGGTCAGATCCCTGAATGTAGTGTTTGTTTCTGGTGCTATTTGTTTACAGTAGAGTTTGAATAGACAGATGCAGCTTTTCCAGGAAGTCAAATGAAAATGAGAGTCTTGGAAAGATTCAATAACGAAGAACCCATTTTAATGAGCAAATAACTTATGTACTTATTTATGTGTTTAACTACATTAACCAGGTGGGTGGCCTGGTCAAGTGAGGAAGAAATAAAGGCTAATATACATACAGCAGAAATGCTATTATTCACATGTGGATTACATATAGAAAGAAGGATTTTGCACATATATTAAAATATGATGAATAATTGCAAAACAGTATTTTAAAACCTCTATGCATAATTCAGAATAAAGACTTAAAGACGTAAGATTAAGACTTAAATTGCACATCTTTACAGGCATATGATAGATCAAGAGGTTGCTTACAGTTGGAAGGTTAATTCTATTTAAGCTATGTGTAGAATATACACTGCTAAGAAGACCTGTTTCATCAGTTAAACTATTTAATCTAAAATCCCGTTGGTTAAGTCTATAATGGAACTATCATCATAAACTGCATCAACACTTTTATGCAGATGGATACATTTTGACATGTTTACACTACTATACATATCTTCTCACATTTGTATGTATACATAATTCAATGAGTGTGACTCAGGCCTGAATTACAGTCCTGAAGTTAACTGTCTCACTGTTATTAAGAGAATATTTATATTCAAGTTCTCATACATAAAAACAGAAAATCCCATGGACCAGTCAGGAGGAGACTAATGAATCCGTGAACCTATATAACACATTCAGCTCTGCTTTTTGGATTTTATTTTTTATCCAGTTATATTAACTGTTTTCATTAAAATGTAACAGAACATAAATAAGATGTGACAGACAACAGTGAATGTAAGAATTAAGGGTAATTGCGTATTATCGAAACCAGATTTTTGACATACTATAATTCCGCACATTTTCTGTGGAAACCTGCAATAGTTGTACCATCACTTCTGTACAGTGGCCCTCACTACTCCTAATCTGATTTCCACTTCCCTTCTGTTCCCCAATGCGTTTTTTTTTTTCCTGTATTTCTTTTGTAAGTTAATTTATGCAGTTACTTGAGTTGCCTTTGGAACACACGCTGCAAGCATCATTGATAAAGATCAAACTACACATTCAGATCTCCAGCTGTGTCCCCAATGGGTTTTAATGACCAGCACATCCTGAATGTCTATAATCTAAACACCCGCTATAAATAGCGTTTCCTAATTTCAAAATTGGACTTCAGCGATCTGCTGCTCACTCTCTGCTGTAGTAAATGCAGCACCATGAATCTAATTTCAAAATTGGACTTCAGCGATGGTGAAAAACTCCATGGTCGTGCCAGTTCCATATCGAAAGGGTATCTGAAAAAATGCAGTGTTAAGGTGGGCAATTTTAACTGCAGTTTGTACAAGCAAAAGGCTGTGTTGATGTAGGAAGCTCATTTCAACAGCACTACAAAGAAGTAAAATACTTACAGGTTCGCACTTCCCCTGCTTTTCTGGTTAGTGTAGCACACCACATGGTTGTAGTCTGAGTGTTTTAAAAAGTGTGCTGAATGCAAAATGTTGTCTGCTGGCAGTTGTTTGACAACCTCCGGCTTGCGTGTCATATTCCTGCTCACTATTGCCAAAGTGATCTGGTACAGTAGTAATTTGGAGTGTGCACACTCATTTTTACTTACAGCTAAAGTCATTTATCGAAACCATTACGAATTACAGGATGTCAAACATCAGGTTGCGATAATACTTAAGTATCATATTAAGTAAGAATACCTTATTCACAACAATATCTATAGTGCCACATTTCACAGACATAAATGTGGAACAAAGCTTGTTATTGTAAGGTGATTGAAAAACGCAACCACTTAACGACAATAACCATTTCAGAACATGCTGGTCCACCTACTATGTCCATTAATAGCTGCATTCCATTTGAGCTAACACCAATTATCTTAAAACAAAGCTTTAACTACAATTCCAAAAATAGTTTTGCACAAGGTTTTAACTATAATTAAAAAGTCATAATAAAAAGCAATAACGTCAGCAGCCCTAAATCCATATCAAAACACTAAACAAAGAAACAATGATAGCATTGTTTAAATAGTAATAAAAATCATTAAGCAAATACACTGGTATTGTACAGCTGGAATGAGGCCAAAGACATCAAAAGGCATCTAATATGACAATGACCCAATAATAACAAGGCATAGAGTGATCACAAAACTTCAATCCTAAACTTTACTGTTGAAGTGGTTAGGAATCATTTGTCTGCTCCTCTGAATTCAGTGTGTGTGTGTGTGTGTGTGTGTGTGTGTGTGTGTGTGTGTGTGTGTGTGTGTGTATATATATATATATATATATATATATATATATATATATATATATATATATATATATATATATATACATATATGAGGTTGGCATAATGGCTAAGATGTTTGCCTTACAGATACAAGGTGCAGGGTTTGATTCTCACATCAGGTAATTGGCTAGGCTTAAAATGGCCCACAAGGGCAGTTAGCCTAGTACTAATCTATAAACCTATATATATATATATATATATATATATATGTATATATATATATATATATATATATATATATATACATAGATATATATATATATATATATATATATATATATATAGATAGATAGATAGATATACATACACACAATTCCCTTCTGGTGGATACATTTAACTCACCAAATATTCAAACTAAAGGGAAAAAGTTCACACAGACAAACCACGCAGTAAAAATAAACATAAGACTGACCAAATCTAGAATCTTCACTGTGTAATACCTTAAACCTCCTGTAAGGGTGACATGGAATATATACGCAATGACCCTTAAGGACATACCAGTTTTTTCAATTACATGGCTTCTGAATGCCCATGATGTTTTAATTTCACTTTTTAAGTCTTTATGAGTACATTCAGGCCAATAAAACAAAACTCCTCTAGTGTTTGACATGTCATGTATCACCCATTTTCTGCACTTGTCATTACAGCATAACTGAATTAACTGGCCATACTTTAAAAACACACAGACTTTAAAAACAAGTGTGATGTCCATAACATTTGGATGGCTGCACATTATAACAGCAGAGTCTCGTTTTGGTGATTTCTATTTACATGTAATAGCTGTCATTATTATAATAATAATAATAATATTAATATACTAATACTAACATAATATATTATAATATGATTATAATATTGTAATTATAACTATAATTATTATGACTTATTTGCAAGTCAGTAATATCTGCAAACAATATCCTTGTTTCCATCTTTTGTATCTTTCTCTGTTCCAATAGAATGAAAACTAGCTAGTAAACAAGACTGAACAAAGCCTTTCCCATATAACAGCTTGAACCTTTACTGTAGACTGTGCCAAACACTCTGAATGATGTGGCATTCCCAGAATACACATGACCACATCCGTATTGTAGACTGCCTTTGGGGAGTGATGAGCCTGTTCTGAAGTATGAAACAACCAATGGAATAACTTCCATGGTGGTGGAATGAGGAAGAACAGGAGAGTATATAGAGAAAGAGGTTGGCAAAGAAGAAGTGGGATTGTCAGAGAGATTAAGAAAATAGACAGGAGTATAAGGAGATGAGGTGCATGGCAAAGAGAGAGGTGGTGAAGGCTAATGATAAGGCATATGAAGAGTTGTTTGAAAGGTTGAACACAAAGGAGTGAGAAAAGGACCTATACCGATTGGCTAGACAGAGGGACCAAGCTAGGAAAGATGTGCAGCAGATAAAGGTGATAAAGGATAATGAGGGAAACATACTCACAAGTGAGGAGAGTGTGTTGAGCAGATGGAAAGAGTACTTTGAGGCGTTGATGAATGAAGAGAATGAGAGGGAGAGAAGGTTGGATGATGTGGGGATTGTGAATCATGAAGTGCAATGAATTAGCAAGGAGAAAGTAAGGATAGCTATGAAGAGGATGAAGAATGGAAAGGCTATTGCTGCAGATGACATACCTGTGGAAGCATGGAGGTGTTTAGGTGAAATGGCAGTTGGGTTTTTAACCAGATTGTTTAATGAAATTTTGGAAAGTGAGAGGATGCCTGAGGAGTGGAGAAAAAGTGTTTTGGTACCGATTTATAAGAATAAGGGTGATGTGCAGAGTTGTAGTAAATACAGAGGAATTAAATTAATCAGTCTCAGCATGAAGTTATGGGAAAGAGTAGTGGAAGCTAGGTTAAGAAGGGAGGTGATGATCAGTGATCAGCAGTATGGTTTCATGCCGGGAAAGAGCACTACAGATGCAATGTTTGCTCTGAGAGTGTTTATGGAGCAGGACAGAGAAGGTCAGGAGGAGTTGCATTGTGTTTTTGTAGACTTAGAGAAAGCATACGACAGGGTGCCTAGAGAGGAGTTGTTGTATTGGATGAGGAATTTGGGAGTGTCAGAGAAGTATGTAAGAGTGGTACAGGATATGTACAAGGGTAGTGTGACAGTGGTGAGGTCTGCGGTGGAAGTGACGAATGCATTTAAGGTGGAGGTGGGATTACATCAAGGATCAGCTCTGAGCCCTTTCTTATTTGCAATGGTGATGGACAGGTTGACATATGAAATCAGACAGGAGTCCACGTGGACTATGATGTTTGCAGATGACATTGCGATCTGTAGTGAGAGTAGGGAACAGGTGGAGCAGACCCTGGAGAGATGGAGACATGCTCTAGAGAGAAGATGAATGAAGGTCAGCAGGACTAAAACAGTATATATGTGTGTGAATGAGAAGGAGGATAGAGGAATGGTTAGGATGCAAGGAGTAGAGGTGGCGAAGGTGGATGAGTTTAAATACTTGGGATCAGTAGTTCAGAGTAATGGTGAGTGTGGAAGAGAGGTGAAGGAGAGAGTACAGGCAGGATGGAGTGGGTGGAGAAGAGTGTCAGGAGTGATTTGTGACAGACTAGTACCAATAAGAGTGAAAGGGAAGGTCTACAAGAGGGTAGTGAGACCAGCTATGTTACATGGGTTGGAGATAGTGGCATTGACAAAAAGGCAGGAGTTAGAGCTGGATGTGGAAGAGTTAAAGATGTTAAGATTTGCACTGGGTGTGACAAGGGTGGACAGGATTAGGAATAAGTATATTAGAGGGTCAGCCCAGGTTGGAAGGTGTGGAGACAAAGCCAGAGAGGCAAGATTATGTTGGTTTGGACATGCGCTGAGTAGATATGCTGAGTATATTGGGAAAAGGATGCTAAGGATGAAGCTACCAGGTAAAAGGAAAAGATGAAGGCCTAAGATAAAGTTTATGGATGTGGTGAGAGAGGACATGCAGGTGGTTGGTGTGACAGAGCAAGATGCAGAGGACAGGAAGAAATGGAAACAGATGATCCACTGTGGCAACCCCTAACAGGAACAGCCAAAAGATGATGATGATGATGATGACTATGATTCATTCCAACATGATAAAGTAATCAAGTTGTTTGCAAAGTATTGCATGTTTAATGCATAGATATTTCCCTTTTTTCCTAACATCACTAATGCTCTAAATACAATGAATGTAATAAAGATTCAGGCAAGTAACAATAATAGCAATATTATGAATGTCTGCAAATGTTTTCTCTGATTGCCATCAAATATTATTCATCTATAAAGAAATATTGGGGAAGGGGAAGGGGAAGAGGGATATAAAAGGTGAGAATGATTTGACAGTATCACTGCACTTAGAGATGAAGAACGATGAAACGGCGTGATTAATGGCATTTGATTGGTGGTCATGTTACTCTCTTGACAAGGAAGCAGTGGAATTCTACATTTTTAATAACAAATATTTTAAGTTCAGATTTAAATGGCTTGATGTGATTTCCTTTATGTAGATTGATAGGCATTTCTGGGATTTTGGGGAGAGGTGCAGTTAAGTCTGTTCCTTTGGGTGATTGATGCCTGACCAGTATCAGGAATTGATCTAAGGCTGTAGTTGGATTTCTGAAGTGTGGCTCAACCAACTTGAGGAGGGAAGGGATTTTGGAGAAAAGAGCGTACAAGTTGTTTGGCCCATTATTGCTCAAGAAGCCATTTTTTCTTAGTTTGGATAGTGTGGTAGTGTTCAGGGTTATAAATCTGCAGATGTTATTACCAAGGATTTGGCAGTATAAACGTTTGTGTTTGGATGCTACCACTATGATAGTTGGCCCTTTTCCCATTTGGGCAAGCAGTACTCCATTTGCTCTTGCCATTCTACCTAGAGAGAGATGAAGTGGAGATATTTTATGCCCAGAACGAAGATGTGTCTATTTTAGCTTTGGTAATATTTATATGTTTTTTAGAGATATGACACTGATCCCACCAAATCCATATCTATCAGAAGAGTGTGACTTTTTTAAGGGATCAGAGTGTTTATTGTATTTCAACCAGGTAGAAGGGACCAAAGATACATGTTTGCTGTGCACCAAAACTTACTGTTTTTATCTTTTGTTGTTGGTATTGGTATTATTTTCTAATGGTTTTGACAAGTTTGGAAGGGCTTGTTACAATTTTTTTTATAGCTGAGCTGGAGTGGTGTAACCTAAAAATTACCTTGTCATTTTCAAATAGGACAATGGAAAGGTTGGGTATCTTGGAGGGGAAATTTATTTATGAAGAGAGAGACTAGATGAGGGGAGAGTACAGATCATTGTGGAACACCCTTGAGCGGCTGTGCAAAATGAAGTTTCCAATTTGTGCTTTGAAGTATTTATTTATTTACTTCCAGCGAAAGTCCCAAAGGGTAGGTAACCCATTTTCAGCTTTCAGGGAAAAAAAGCTCCTTAACAATACAGAGAATAAATTATAATTATAATTACAGTTAACATTTATAGCAATTAGTCTAATGACAAAACTACATTTACAAGTCTTACACATAGATTTGCAAGACTTACACTTAGAACAATTCATATAGTGCAAAGTTAGGACTGCAAAAGAGTCCATGCATTACAGTTATTTTTGTCGTTGTAGGTGTTTTTGTTGTGCAGGGTGCAATTTTAAATGAGGGAATGAGGGTAAAGTACAACAGAGGGAGTCAGAGGTAGTACATTAGGTATATGTACGTTGGAAAAGAACCATAGTCGAGTGTTATAGACATAGTATTATCCTGGAGGTGTGTGGGGACAAATTCAGGAATTGTTGGAAGTGTTATTTTAGCTTTGTTTGATTGAAAGGTGGTTTCTCATTTGTTTTAGCTGGTGTGGAATAGAATTCCAGATTTTTTAAATACAGCTGGAATATAGGACATCTGGCAGATTTATTTGATTTGCTTATGGCTAAAAGCAGTTTATCCAGTAAATGATGACCTGGTGAGTATAGTTGTAAGAGTGTACTTAAAATTGGACATTTACTGAGTTTATGGATTAGCGTCTAGGACACTGCTAACTCGGAATATGTGAGGCAATGACTTAGCTCGAGTGAGTTTAATACTTTGAGGGATATGCAGTGATAGAATCAATAATGGTAGTTATTGGCAATCATGGCTATTCAAATGTAGCATATTCCAGTTTGTTTAATTGAAGTTTGTAGGTTGATGAAAATGGGGGCAACTTAGAGGAGGGTAAGGAGCAGATAAGGTGAGGCTAGAGTTTTTCCTGTCAGGATTAGTGATGAAGAGTGTCCTCTTTGTAGCTACTTGAATGTGGATATCAATTAAGTTGTCTTCAATTGTTAAGCCTAGTAGTTTGGTAGTTGTTACTATGTCATTTTTTGTATAGTTTATGGATATAATTCTTAGCTGTGTTTTGTTTTGGGGTGAATAGAAGTATTTTTTTCTTTTTTTAGGCTTCAGAGTTAACTGAGAGATTTTGAACCAGGTCTTTAAAATGGATAAGAAGCCTTGTGTAAGCTGTTGGAATCTTGATATGGTAGGGGCTAAATAGATCAGGGTATACTTATCTTCACATTAGATGTGGGTGGCATGTTTAACAGTGGACTGGAGGCCACTTATAAAATAACAAACAGTAGGGGGCCAGGGAAGGATCTTTGGGAAAAAACTTACAGTGATTGTGAGGAAAATATGATTTTTCAGATTGCCATTTGACTGCTTGGGGTCAGTTAGATAGGTAGCTGGTAAACCTGGAAAGGGGGTTTGAATGAGCCCCAGCTAATGAAGTTTAATAAGTAGCCTGTTGTGGGAGATAGTATTTGACAGCTTTTGAAAGATAAAAAAAAAAAGTAGAGACTATGTCACAAAAGGAAAAGTGGCTATGCTTAAAATGGCACATGACCTGTGTTACCTTCATTGTGATTTTGATTGATTGAGCTGGTAAAACTTAGTAGAGCTGTGCTGGTGCTATGACTGGGGCAGAAGACATGCTGTATTTGGGACAGAAGTTTGCTGTCAAGTAAATACTAGAGGACTTGAGTGTGCATACAGTTCTCTGGGATTTTTGAGAGGTAATGAGAATAGCTATAGATGTGCAGATGGACAGCTGAGTAGAAATCCCACCTTGTGTAGTGGGATGATGCAGGATTTCTTCCAACAGTGATGGATGTAACCCTTTTAGGAGTGATCTGTTTATAAGTAAGGATAATGGAATGCGAGTGCATCTACACTGACCTTAATAAACTCTGTGGGAGGTTGTCTATGTCCAGTGTTATCAGTTTGAGGTTAGACAGATTTCTGATAATGAAAACAGGGACTGAATAAGCAAAATAATTTTTCCATGTGATAGTTTTATGGGTGGGTTTATGGGGGCTTGCTTTATCATGTTAGCAGTGAGGTAACAGTTTGAATGAAATGAGTTTTGAATTTGCAAGCAGCCTGCATTGGTGGGATACCTGACATAGGGTTAGGTTGTATTACTTTAACAGGGTTAAAAAGGTTATTTGTAGAAGACCAGGACTGCTTACTGTTGTTGCGCTGCTTTGACTGGAAGGATGTGTAGAAGTCTTATTTTGTCTGTTTCTATCTTTTGTTTTGTTAGGTATCTGAGGTGTCTGAAGTGGTCAATGTCTTGTTGTTTTTTTTTTTCTAGTAACCATGTTTTCCTCTTTTGTTCATTAGTAATTTGGTATGTGTGTATAGCAAGGGTTTCCTTTGTAAAACAAAACAAAGAATACTTTGCATTTTTATCATTTTGAAAACTTCTTAATTCTAATTCTTTCTACAAATGGGGGCCTGTTCGTTAAGCATCATGAGAAAGATGATGCTAAATTCAACTGTGGCTTTGTCAAGTGGGATAGTTTTTAACACGTCCCAGTTTAGTTGAGTTAGATATGAGCAGAAGGGTTCCTTGTCAAGTTTACAGAACTGTATTATTAGTTTAAAATGATGTCATTTTGCCGGATTGTTGGCGTATCTAATGATGAGTATGGAAAGGTGATCACTTAAGGCATTTGGTAGGAAGCCTTTGTTAGAGAAATTGTTAGGTTTACTGACAAGTATCCAGTCGATTACTGAGGCCTTATTGATGGGTTTGTTAATTCTTGTTGCTGTTTAGAAAAGGTGGTGGAAACCACAGGAATTTATGATGGAGGAGGGAAAGTGTGAGTTAATAGTGGACCAGTCTACGTTTAGGTCACCTAGTATGATGGTCTTGTTTGGAATGTTTGAGACCAAGGATAGGATTTCATCAGCAGAACAGACAGTAAGACCAGGGTGGATATATATGATATGTATGTTTTTGTTTATTTAGTTTAAGGAGATGAGTAGTTTGGTATTGTTGAAAGGAGGCAAGAAAGTATGGGATAGAGAAAGTTCTAATGTATTTGGATAAATAATGGCTACCTCACCTGCCTTTTTATTCATATGATCTGCCCTATGGATATTATAGCCTAGAGGAATACTTTCCTCATCTCTGATGTGAAGTTTAAGCCACATTTCTGTGATAGCTAGTGTAACACATTAGTGCTGGCAACATAAGCATGGAGGTCAGGGGTCTTGTTGCTCAGGCTTCCAACATTGATATAGAATATTTCTAACCTGGATGATTGCTGTTTTTGACTGTAGGTGTCTTGGGAGGAAAATAAGGAGAGGAGGAGCTGGCATTAGATTACTCAGCAAGTCCATGGTGGGGTAAATGTTGCTGCGTAGCTGGAATTGGGGAGTATGACCACAACAGAGGTAGAACAACCAAACACTGAGTTGCTCAGGGCTATAAGGAGTAGTAGGGAAAAGAAGAGCTAAGTGGGGGTGGGGTCTGATTTATTAGCTATAATTATTTGTCTAAGCAATACTGTGAGCAGGCTGTTTTAGCAAGAAAAATGTCAGAAGGGATCTGAGCTGAGAATGGATACCATACTGCATATGGTTAGCTAGTAATGTGCAACCATGCATAGGATAAGGGCTGTTATTCTGGGTGGTCTGGAATTAGTCATTAATTTAGGAAAATGCCACCTCTAATCATAGTAACAATAAGGGCTTCTGCCTAAAAAATTAAAGGCTATAAATGCTTTTAGTCAAAAACAGCCACCTAATTAGTAGGCTGTAAAGAAGATGTAATATCTTTCCTTGTAGCAGGTCTAAAATGAGTGGAGACTACTTAATTGTCATTTGTTGGATTGCTGGGCAGGTAAACTCTCTTGCAATTGCTATGCTTGTGTGCCTGTTTTATATGTTGGTTACCATTTATGTCCCTGGGATGTTTTGTTAAATATTCTATAGATGTAAAGTAGGAAGCGACAACGGAAATGTATTATGTAGAGGAAGTGATAAGTAGCAGGATAATTAGTGAGAGAAGATAAATAAGGCAAAGCTGAATGTGCACCTGGATAAAAGTGCCATACCTAGTTCGTTCTGCAAAGTATAGATGTACTAGATTTCTGTTTCCTGCTGTGGCCAGCTATCAGGCTAATGAAGACAGCATACCATGAGGATGCATGAGGTAGGCTAATATACAGGAGACAGTAGCTAGCCCTAGGTGTGCTCTAGTAATAGATGCTAGGTAGAGAATAGAAAGATTGCTATCTAGTACTTTAAAGGGATGTTGTCCATTCAGCACAAATACTCCTAGTTTCATATTTACACAAACACAATTGATCTGTGCATATATTCACTCAAAAGGCAAGTGCAAAGTAAAAAAAAAAACTTTCAGACATTGTACAATGATGTTTCCTAAACATCCTGCTTCAGAAAAAGAGTGTGAGTGTTGCATTTCTTCAGTTTCAACTTCTTGGCACTTTGGTAGAATTCACTACTTACTAGTTGTCATTGACGCAATGCAAACTCTGTTGCAATGCAAATATAATACATAAGAAAAATCAACAAGCAGCAATTTTTAAAGCAGACTCACTACCATATACCTAGCGGCCTAAGAAGGTGTGCTGCATTTCAACGTTACAATGTATAGATGAAGAACTTTTATCTGGCACTATCTGTGGAACTTGCACTGTGTAACAGGCTTTAAAACTAAAAAGATATTCCAGTGCATAAAGTACAGTTAGTGCAATTGAAATAGATTACCTTGTGAGTATGAAAGCATGATTCAAGATAATCCATTGCAGTCCTAGGGGAAAACTAAGTTTAAAAATGGCACTTCTGCTTGAGACTGCAAAATGTAAATTACTGGGGGGTGGGAGTTATTAGTCATAAGACAGTAGTAGAGCCCGGCAATAGTAATGAATTTGTTTAAGGAAGAAATCAAGTTGAAACAATTTGCCTAAAACAACTGCTTGGCATTACATATCATTAAAATGCAAACATATGGGAATGTTTCTCCAGATGTGAAGAGGTGCTATTGTTTTCATGAATAAGAGATTACCTAGATAGCATGATTTTTTTATGTGATACCTTAAAGTAGTTACCCACTCTTTTGTTGATCAAATAATTTATAAAGTGAAAATTTGCATATGTGATTTACAGAGGGATGATGCTGTTACTTTTGAAACATAGACTTTCATGTATGTGTACAAATTATTTATTCCTTTTATATACGGGCTGTCTAAAATCCATAAGGATTCCCTTAAGCCTCTGTTATGACTAATAGTGTCTGGTTCAGGATGGATTACTGATCCAATTTCTAAATATCTTGAAGTCACTTTGAAAATGCTCTTGTGTTATGTAAGAAGTTATATAGTTGGCATCAAAACGTAGTGACTTCTGACCTCTTATTTCTTTTTTTTTCTTCTCAAAAATGTTTTTTATTTTGACCTCTTATTTCTAACTTTAGATGTCAATGCCCTTTTTACACTAATTCTAAATCAGTTGGGTGTGGAAATGGTAAGATAACATTTGTGTTAGTTTACTATCAAATCATGATGGTCTGATGAAGCTTTTTAGCGAAAGTGCTTACCTCTCTGGTTTTTATATTTGTTAATAAATATATGAATGCAAGAAACAACGGAGAGCCTGGCTGTCTTGTTACTGGTCTATGCACTGGATAGTTTTGACTAAATATTTACTTGAAAATGGGAAATTAGGAACTAAACTATGAAAAATTTACAAGCATCAAAGTATATTCATTATGACAGTACACATCCAAGTCAGTATTTAAGATTAAGTAGACTGAACACAAAGTAAATGGACTTTTTTAATGATTTAGAAAACATGTCTGTACAGTTTTCTGAGAAATTATGTGAATTAGAATTATTAGAAAAAATAAACTGAGAGTTTTAAATGAACACAGAAATGTAACAAAACCATATTTTTCATCTAATGATAGTGTTCCAGAAAGAACTGGATATAGACTGCAAACTGTTAGGTATATAACCAAGTATAATAGACACAACAGAGATACTAAGGGAATTATTCAGAACAGTTTGTGAACTACAGGATATCATAGGAACTACTCCTGCTTTTTTACATAAGACAGAAAAAAATCTGAAACAGAGGTTATTTACCTGTGAGATAAATAAATATACTGCACCTTGTTCTGATCATCAGTCTTGTACTTTCATTAATAAGAAAAATACCTTTGAACATCCTGATCCAGGTATTTTTTTAATTGCTTTGCTACTTGCAAGACTGTGGGGGAGCATGCAGAGTCATGCAATGGCAGGTTATAGCGATAGCTAAGGAGGTAGGCCCTGGTGTAGTGCTGTATCTAGGGTATATGCAATTAAGTGTATGTAAATAACCAGGGTTATTGAAAAGCAAAAAGGGCTATCATGTCCATAGGTACTAACCATGGTAGGGCTAGAACTGTGTTGATATAGGCAAAACAGATAACTAACATTAAAAGGGGGGGTGTTACTACATGTGTAAGTGGACTGGACCTTAGCAGCGCCTGTTTGCATTCAGCTAAGTACAGCTGAGCAGGGGTGTGTGTCTGAGGCTGCTAAGCTATGCTTAACACAGCGGCACATGTTTTAACTGGTTAAAGAAAAGCTAAGGATGCCTGTGTACAAGGGAGGGTCTAAACTGCTGAGCAATGTTTATACTAATGCCATGGGTTTCTCATAGTTCTGTAGGGCTTAGCAGTGGAAGAAATTGAAAAAAAAAAAGAAAATAGCCTGAGCAAGCCAATCAAGTATAACCGACTGATAAGCCCTGTTCCACTGACACTGGCCCATTCAAACCCCTCAAAGATATACCTGGCAGTTGGAATGTATCATAGTCAGCCAATCACATAGGCTGCATCTGCAGCACACCAAGTATGCATACTCCCTTCAGTCTGATTTTTCCCATATACTCTGCACCACTGGAGTACACATTTGGGAATTTTAACTGACAAAATGATAGGGGCTGCTGCTGCTCTGCTACATCTATATGCACTACAGGCTGAGGTCAGTGATGATGATAATGATGATGATGACAATAGGCCCAGATTGAGGAGGAGAAGAGTGTTCAGGCCCAGGGTAACCTTTCAGGGGCTATATGAGCTGGAGATAGTGGAGCTCTACAGGTTGGAAAGGGGCATACTGCAGGAACTCACTGAGCTCTGCCGCCCTCACCTCAGACGCAGAGCCAACAGAGGGGAACCCATCCCAGTGGAAACAAAGGTATGTGTAGCCTTAAGAATACTAGCTATAGGTACTTTCCAAAGATCTACTGGGGGACATCATGGGGATCTCACAGGCATCCATATTTAGGGTACTCTACCAGTTCCTGGATGTCATGTTAACACATGCCAGTGAGCACATTTACTTCTCCAGAACCCCTGAGGAGAGTACCAGCAATATGCGTCTCTTCCACCACGTAGCACACTACCCAGAGGTACTGGGTTCCATAAACTGCACTCATGTGTGCATCAAAACACCACCCAGTGAGGGGGGTAGAGTCTACATCAACCGCAAGGGGTATCACTCCATCAGCTGCCAGGTCACCTGCAATACCCAGGACATTATCATCAGTGTGTGTGCTGGCAGCCCTTGCAGTTATCATGACTCCCACATCTGGCACACATCACAGCTGTACCAGCCATTTGCCAAGGGGGACATCCCCTACAGCCATCTAGTGGGGGATACTGGCTAAGCACTGCAATCTTGGATGATGATACCCATCAGAAATGCACACACACCAACTGAAGAATGCCGTAATGAGGCACAAACACAAACTAGGAACATCGCAGGGCATGTGTTTGGGCTGCTCAAGTCACAGTTCTGCTGCCTTGACATATCTGGTGGAGCCCTGCAGTACTCTCCAACCACATGTGCACACATGTTCATAGTATCTGCCATGCTACATAATATGATCCTGCCAAAACAGCTGCAGCAAGTTTATCACAGGGAAGAGAGACCCAGCACCCCACCATTGCCAAGGTCCCCGCAGACACAGGGTGACACAGAGGAGGAACCCCCTGAGCTTCTCCCTGTAGGCAGACATAGGCGTACCCAGTATGCCCTAGTCTTGGCAAAGAGGAAACACATAGCACATACACTGACAACCTAGGGACCCAGGGACTGACACCTCACTCCGACTCACATACACACAGTAAAAAGGATGCCATCCACATCACACTACCTGTACCTTACCATGTATAGGCTGTGTACTGCATGCATCCAACAGAGTCAGCCCTGAAGCACTGTCCTCTCAACTGCTGCAGGCACAATGTAAGTCACTCTTCTTAACAACAAATGAAGTGGTAGTAGACTGTGGTAGCATATGTATGGTATTGCTGCATGTATGCAAGGGAATGGAGTTGGCTACTGGGATAGCAGGAGACAACAGACAGCTATGTGGGACAACAGGAACTCTCTGCCAAGTACTGGCTGCCCCAGAATATTCAGTAGGCCACAATCCAACAAAACCCAGTGCACCATGTGAGGGACTTACAAACAGTGGAGTCATAGGACAGATGCATGGATGTCAATGTTGGAGTCCCATACATACCTGTCAACCTCATAGAACAAGAAATCTGTACAAAGCCATAATGAAATGTGGGTCAAAGGCCCCAAAACAGGGACAATCGTTCAATGTTGCTCTTACAAGCATAGAAAGGTGATATAATAACAGGTTTTGCAGTAGCATGAATTCTCTGAGGGGTAAGAAATCTGAAACTCAAATGTCTGTCAATACTTTCTAATTTCAGTCTTTAATGATTTGCCAATAATTTTCCAGACAACTACAATGCTATGAAAAATAGACCCAAAATGTGAGGCAAACATCTGGACATTCTGAGAAAATCTTTACAGTTGAGAGGTCTGGTCCCCTACCCCTGATACACTTGTGTTCCCATAGAACTGCAGTAACAGTTATATATGTAAGGTAATAGCAGCAGACCATACATTCCTAGGGCCATCCCAATCAACTTACTAACATGTTCCATTTCCACAATATGCTATGTATGTGTATGGTTAATAGTGTCAGGAAGTAAATGAGAGGTGGCTGTCGTGGCTCACTGGGCTAAGTACAGGCTAAGTACATTACTGTGGGTGACATGGTCCATGGTCCAACATTGGCTGTGCCTACTATTTTGCATGTGAGCTACACCTATGTTAGGAGTTCTACAGGTCGGGTCATCCAGAAGTCAATATTTGTTACTGCAGCAAAGATGGACAATGGAGGGACAAGGGGGCCACAGAAATGGACAGTACACAGTTCTGAGTAATCTAGACAGTGCCTAGTAGAACAGTAAGTTGTGACAAGTCAGTCTAGCACCAGTATAGAAAGGCTGCCATGTAACTGTGTCAGTACTGACAACAAGTCAGTGGGTACTATCTATACCCCACGAATGTCAGAGTTTCTCAGAATGTCCACACGTATGCCTCATATATCTGTTCTGTTTGTCATAACTTTGCATTTGTCTGGCAAACTATTGCAAAACAATACAGGTTGATAAGAAAACATCAATGACAGATGGTTGAGATGCAGAGTTCATACCCATAAGAAAATGCAAGCTAATACAAAACTGGTCTACCAACTGTCTACATTTGGAAGAGCAAAATTAAGATGCTGTCCCCATGTCTGGGCCTGTGTCTGACTGTGATATATGGCTCTGTCGAGATGTCTGGCTGTAAGAGTTTGAGAGGTATGGTCAACATGTGGCCTTAGAAGAACAGTGCAACACAAACCATCTGAAGAACAGATTAGATTGGGTACAATGCTAGCCAACCTGCTAAATAGGTACAGTCAGAGGTGTGTAGTCCATAACCCTGTGTCTGATGTTATGACTTCTACCCCATAACTACAACTACATAAGAGAAGCAACTGTGGGCAAAACCTGTAACTGGAGCAGGACAGATGACCATATATAAGGGGAAGGAAGAACCACTGGCCAGACAAACGTAGAATATGCAGAGTAGAACACTTTGTGCAGTAGCATGAGTCTGTCAGTGGTTCCTCACGTTAATCTATACTGATCTACCATTGACATATCAGGGCATCACAGTGCTGTGCAAAATGTAAATCACATATTATGCAAAACTCTGCTCAGTCAAATACAGTCTGTACCCACCCTAGATATGACTCAGTTAATAAGGATAGCACACAGCCAGGAGATCCCTCAGCCAGTATATCAGTGAGGTGCTGGACTGTTTACAGAGGTTTATCAGCCAATTGGCTGTAGCACACAAAATCCTGGACTGGAGTGCAGGTAGGTCTGGCCTGGAGTCCCACTCTTACTATTGATTGTCATACTGGGCATGCTCCTACACTTAGCTACTTTCACCCCATGTCTGAACCCACATCTGACTATAGAATTGGGATGTACATATATCCCTTCTGCATACAGACATCTATGTACACCTTAACTGTCTATCCCCACCCCCATCAGACATGTTTACCCCCATCTATCTGTATGTGGTATGTATAAGATTTATCAGGATCTGTTGAGTGCGATATAGATACAGATATCTAGGTCACATATACAAATATATAATTTAGAGAAAGATAGAGACAGGTGGAGAGAGAGACAGAGAGAGACACAGAGAGAGAGAGATCCTGAAAGGCATAGAGTGATGTACTTCAGCAGCCATGCGTACACCAATTTTAACCAGTGGCATGTGCAAATACTATGGTGAGGCCCATTGTGTAATAGTAGGTAGGAAGGGGTTGTAATCTCACATCAGTTGCCATGTGTGTGCATGTTTCTGTATGTATTACATGTGCAGCAGAATACACGCACCCAACAGGCCTATGTCTGTGTAATGGCCACCAATATTTTGGCCCTGTGAATACTGTCCTCCACAATAGTGGTCCCCCTGTCAGCAGCTACTGATTTCATCCACCCTAACAGCACTACCAGATACTCTTTATATGTGTAAGTCCTGTGGCGCATGTGATAAGCACATAATACTATAATGTGCACAGTTAGATAGGTAGTGGTTCAATTCACAACAAGAGCAAGTGTGTGTGCATCTTTAAGTATATTCCCTTGTGACTGTGTGTGTTTCCTGACTGTGTGTGCAATACCAATGCATTTTGAAGCCTGTTAACCCCCCATTGCCCTACTCTACATGGCCTGCTGTCATCCACCTTAGATGCACTGTTTGACACTCTGCAGACCATACCTCTCAACTATGTAGAGTTTTGCAGAATGTCCATGTTTGCCTCATATATTTCATCTGTGTCTCATAAAATTATGGTTTCTTGGCAAATCAGTGGCAAATCATTGAGAGTTGAAGTCCGAAAATAATTACAAACATTTGTGTTTCAGACTTCATACCCTTCACAAAAGTAATGCTAATGTGAAACCTGTCACTCTATCAGTTACCTAAGTTTGTAAGAATATGTAAAAAGTGTCCCTATTTTTGGGCCTGTATCCCCCATTATTGACTGCTTTGTACACATGTATTGCTCTAAGAAGTTGAGAGGTATGCTTGAAGCATATAAGCTCTGTGGCACATGCAAAAAGGACGGAGCATTATAGTACAAGCAGTTAGGGATTCTAATCTCAATACTGGTAACATTGTGAGTGTATGTATCTGTGTATGCATATCTCCTGTAGCAGTGTGTGTATGTGTGTGTGTGTGTGTGTGTGTGTGTGTGTGTGTGTGTGTGTGTGTGTAATGGTTATACCATTTTGTGTGCCTATGGCACCCTGCTAACTCCATCATCACCTAAATATTCAGGGCCTACAGATGTTATCCACCTTAAATGCAGAGTTAGACATTTATAAACACAACAGCACTATGGCACATGCAGTACATATGATGGGCTATAGTGTACATAAGTACATAGATAGGTGCTGTAATCTCAAAACTGGCGACTCTCTATGTGTATCGGGATGCATGTCCCCCTGCAGCAGTGTGTGTGTGAGACATAGTTATACCATTTTAAGGGCCTGCTATCCCCCCAGTGGCAATCCTTACAGCACCTGCAGATGTCATCCACCTGAATATTAGTGGCAGACACTGCAAAACTGTATAAGCATTGTGTTTCTTCTGCTATGTATATAGCACTATCGTATGTAAGACTAGGCAGGTAGGGGTTCTATTATCAACAAGGGTGGTTCATGAGTGTGTGTGTGTGTGTGTGTGTGTGTGTGTGTGTGTGTGTGTGTGTGTGTGTGTGTGTGTGTGTGTGTATATGTATGTATGTATATCCCCTTGCAGCAGTGTGACTCTGTTAGGGCTACAAACATACCTCTCGACCCCTTAGAGAAAGACATCTGGATAAAGCTATACAGAAATGTGGGACATACTCCAAATATTAGGGTCAATCTTTAAATATTGCTGTGACAATAGCTAAGATAACATAACAGGTTGTGCATTCACATGTATTTTCTGAAGGGAATGAAGTCTGACAGGAAAATATCTTGTCAGTATTGTGTAACGTCAGTCTTTAATGATTTCTGACTAATTTGCCAGAAAACCGCAATGTTATGACAAACAGAACAAAAATATGTGGCAAATATCAGGACATTCTCCAGAAATCTGTAGAGGTGAGAGGTATGGCCACCACCTGTCCCATCCTGCAGGTTTCAGTCCTTGTTTGGCCATTTGTGACTTATGACAATGACTCAGACAATACAGAGGTCCCTCAGAGTGTAGGACAGCAAACATTTCCTAGTGTTGTCTACTACTTGCATAAAGCAGTTATTTTACAACAGAAGCACCTTAATGTTATGAGAAGTAGAATAACCTAAGGTAATGTGACACAAAGAAGCTGTCATATTGGCTAACCAAGGGAAGTCCTGTCTGTTGCACTTGCTGTTAGTGTGGTATGTCCTGCCAACAATCAAGATAGTAGAAGACATGTCCCACATTACACATTTGATAAGGTGACAACCCTACGCTGTGTTGTCTATGTGTGTGCAGTATGTAGACATGTGTAGGCCCTGTGAGTAGATGCCACTCCTAATGACCCACATGTATCTAGGCATGAATGCTAACTGCCACCACTCACATATATAGGTACTGCCTAAGGCTGGGACAACTGTAAGTAGTCTGCTGTCTTTGACCCACAAACTGATGTTAACACACTGCAGTGGGGTCATACAGTGGGTATGGAATGGTGCCAAGGCCCTGGCCTCAAGCTGAATGCAGAAAACAGAACCATCATACCATACAGCAAGGACATGGCTCCACTATATCCCACATCAATGGCAGCGTCATAAACACACAAACTGTGTTGACAGACCTGGCTACTCAGGTTGGTAACACTGTTTAATTCAGCCATCAAGTAGTGGTAGTGATCAGAAAAGGCTTGGACATGGTTCACCACATAGGTAAAGGGACTGCATCCAGACAGAAGGTGGACATTACCTCTATATAGTCCTCAGTCAGTACAACAATACATTATCATCATGGCTGGTCTGGTATGTACCTATGCAGACTTTTGCAGCAACTGGAAAGATTATGTTAACACCCACAAAGGTTATCCATAGCCTTCAACACCTGTTCCATGCAGACAACTTTGAATCAGTAGTGGCCCACTTGGTATCAGACAGGTTGTCCACATGTGGGCTGTGGCATGCCTAGATGGCAATCTTGTGCTCAGCCCTTCAACAGCTGTCCCATATATGTGAGTCTAACTCTATGCGCATTACCAGCATGATGGGTCTGAATCACATATGCGACAGCCAATAAACCTGCTGGAGAGAGAGATTTGTCTCCCAGAGTCTGCCCTGTCTCAGGAATGCACTTCCCATACATGTCAAGCAGAGTATGATGCAGACCCTCATCAAGTGCATCCATGATGTGTAGATGGGAAAACAAAAGTCTGTCCGAGGTGTCCAACCTGTGTCCATCAATGCCAGGAGCAACAGTTGCTAATTAATGATTCTGTTGGCAATAAAGGAAGGGCTAGGCTTGTAAGGGACCCAGGGCCAGTATTCTAGTAACCTTCTATGAACCTATGAACCTGTAATCCTACAGAACTTCCATGTGACATATATCAAGAGTAGCATGCTGTGTCAGGGGGTATGCATGCAAGATTACGCTATCTGCCTCCATTGTCCCTCATACACTGTTCCACGCATACACAGCTAGGTAAACATGCACATATACAGCAGTACTCTGGTGAGGAAAAGGTCTCAGCATTGCCACTGTGCCATCATGAGCTTCTGTAATGGCAGCAGGTCCCCATGACTTAGACACACAGACCCTGGAACAGAAACAAAATAAGGTCTGTCAGACAACAGTCAATCAACAGTAATGACAGAAATAAAGCATCATGGCACAAAGGTACATTCACTTTGATGTGTACACATGACAATTGCAAGCAGACATCACCGTACAGGACATAACAGTACTACACTACAAACTGCAATTAACTGTACTATATTCACCCTGTGCATCAGACACATATTTACATGTTCCTGCAGTGGTGGTATGGTTGACAGGGATGTGGCACAGGCATCATTGCATGCACAGGGTATGGTGAAGGGTTGCCAAAGGCCTAGGTTGTGTCCATACAGTTGACATTCTGTGTGTGTGTGTGTGTGTGTGTGTGTGTGTGTGTGTGTGTGTGTGTGTGTGTGTGTGTGTGTGTGTGTGTGTGGGACATGGAGAGGAGGTTTGTGTGCCTGTTGGTGACTTGCATGTGACAGTGATGTGTGTGTGTATGCACGCAGTCAAGCTATGTGCTAGCCCTACACGAGGGTATGTTGGACAGCCTTGGACCATACATGGCAGAATGTACAGGTCACCGTCTCCAGCCACGAACATGGGAACTGGTTCTGCCAGGAGTGCCACTGGCACCACCATGTCCAGGGCCAAATGCAGTACTACTTGCTCACAGTGATAGGTGTCTGCTGGGTCTGTGTCCCTTATGGGACTGCCTAGGACCACGTGCCCATGGCCTGCCATATTGTGGTGTGGACAGCACTCTCCCTTCGGTAGTGCTGGTGATACTGCACTACAGGACTGTGACTGTGCATGGCCACGTGGACTCTCAGCTGATGTTGTTGCTGACCTATGTCCAGCCTACTCCCACCACATGTTTCAGCACAGACATTGCACGGTTAAGGACTGACATTGTCTCACCCTACCATCTATCCACTACATCAGTGAAATGACATAAGACATCACCAATGCTGTGGAGGGAGTCATACACGTCAGGCAGTGTGATATCCATGACCCTGAGCATCTGTCTGGTGTACCATTCACAGCATGCCTGTCCCTCCATGATGGACTGAAACATGCATCGGGTGACACGTGCTGTGACATCTCTGACAGGTGCTGGGAGGGCAACAGTCCTCTTTCGAGCACCCCTGTTAATCTGACTGTGTGGGACCTCACCAGCTGTCTGGCTATAGCTAGTGTCTGCAGTCACAGATGACATAGTCACCACACTCCCCTTTTCGATGCCACCACCCTCTGACTGCCCAATATCTGTGGCTGCTGGGGACTGGGTATGTATGGGCATACAGTCTGTGTGCAGGGACATTGGGGGTGGAAGTGGGATGTCAACCAATGGGGCAGATTCAGCCCCCAACAAGCCCTCCTGTGCCTCACTATTGCCAACATCATTATCATCAGATCATCAGAATCCGACGAGACACTGACATCAGGTTGTGGTGGCCACACTCCAACCTCCATGGTCACCTGTGAGGGGAAGACAACATGACTATATTAATTATTGCACTATAATGTCTGCTGATTTCCCACACACACACATATACATACAAAGGTGAGGTGCCACAAAGGCATGATACAGACCACACCTTCTGACTGATGTCATGCACAACACACAATCAGACCACAACAGACACACTCTGGACAGGCCCTTGACAACATGCAGTACAGCTACATCCATTAAATGTTGCTAGTACTATACACCTGTGAGATATGTGACAAGTCAGAGTATGTGATGGACCTTCACCTAAAACACAGTGCACCTGTTTACACAACAGTAATGCACCCCTGTATAGCAGACTGGCTACACCTTTACAAAAATATGTGCTAATACATTACAGCTCCTGCAAATATGCTACTGTGATTGTGATGGACTGCAGTGAACCCCACCACAAGTGAACATGCACATATTGCAATATGGCTAAGCTTAACAGTAGTGTCCATGGCAAACTGGCAGCCCTTAACATGCCTAGGGTATAGATGAGCCATAACAAGAGAGTTCCACACTCACCAGCTACAGGATAATGGTCCCCAGCCACACCAGAGGAACATGGATTTGTGGGGGAGAGGTATTGTCAGCAGACACACATATGGCATTGGTACAGGATAATATGTGCATTTATTGACATGTACAGTACAAACTCTGTTACTGCCCAAATTGCTAACATTCACAATATGTTTGCACAAGTGTGCATTACAAACCCCACCCAGAAATGCAGATTGACCTGACATATGTGCACCGGTATGCAGAGGCTGTCATTATGAATGCTACAGTGTTAATGTGATGACCACTGGAGGCTTACCTGGATGCTCCATGGCTGTGGAATCTGTGCCACCCACCTCCACAACATATGTTGTGATAGTTTTTTGTGAACTGGTGGTTGCACCCAGGTTTGCCAGGAACTCCACTGTGGCTGAGAGTAGGGGTTGTGTAGTAGACCGTGCCCCAGTGCCAGCACAGTCCCTGGCCACAACTGCAGCCCTTTGCTGTGCATGATGTATTATATCTGTAGCACAGTGTCAGACCTGTTCATAGCTCCTGTCCTGATGTCCCACATCATTGACCTTTGCTACGAGGACTGCTCACAGTGCACCATGTTGTTGCTGGTTATGGCATGTCCCTGTCAACTGCACCTGGTGATGGAGTCTCAGGTCATCAATAATGGCAGTGGTCTCGGCTTCTGAGAAAAGTGGATTGCAACATCTGTACATCCCACCTGAAAGACATAAAGAGGGGGACATATTACAGGACCACATACAGTGCTCACCATTATGTACACACTCTGCACATCCACATTTGCCATCACTATCCACCACTCCATCACTAACTCTCACATGATACCCCACCAACTATCACCACAGTATTATGTGGCTAACTGCAACATGGTGGTAATACATCATGCATTGCCTTCCTAATCCAGATCTTTCATGCTACTTGCTGCATGTGCTATGAGGTGTTCAAATGCATTTGCCTGTTGCACCTATTACTGCTTGTTCATAGCCTGTCTACATGGTATGCTGTGGTGTCAGACTCCTACTATTGCAGTACACACCTGGGCTGTAGGTCCATGCCTCAGGTCTCCATGGCCTTCCTCCATCACATTCTGGTCTATATGGGACATCAGTGTCCTACAGTTCCCCCTGCCAGTGTGGTTGTTATGGGTGCCCTGGCACAGTGTAGCACCTGCCTCATGTACACAGATGGATAAACATCTAAAAACACCACCAAGGAACACACTGTGTGAGAGATGTAATGTCAGTGGTAACCTGCAGTCCATGCTCTCTCCCTGTCAAGGCTGCATAACTGTCCACCAACAGGTTGTCAACACAATCAGTACACCTCACACACCACCCACACCAACACAACACACACACATATGCAGTGGACCTCTACATCCACATCCACAAACAAAGGGGACCACTGAGGCAAAGCCACACGTGAATGCCACAGCCGTACACAGCACATACCACACATGGCCAGACACCTTTGTTCCACAGCCATGCATGTGTCAGCACGTCAAACATGTTACATATAGAAGACTTCATTATGACACACACTGATGTGCCTGTCACCAGGCTGAATATATGGATGGTCACAGTTACTTGTGTCAGGTGACAGACTCCGCCATATCGCATACACGCTGCTGTTTCCATCATATCACATACGCACTGCTGTTTCTCACTAACAGGTACTGTCAGGGGTCTGTCACAGTCCATGTTGCCATGCCTGACCTGAGATGTATGTCCCTGGACTATGTGCAGTGAGACATGAGTGAGCACACTGATTAATTGTCCCATGCAGGTATATCCCTAGCATTATGCAGCATTCTGCTGTCACCAAGACTGATGCCGCAAGACATTCAGGAAATGATTGACCTTAGCATGTGGCCTTTTATCCTGTGATATTCCAAGGGTTCCAGTACCTGTGAGCTAGGGATGATATGGTCAACAGGCCACGATGCTCTGCAAAAGATAGCTTTGATCTGTCTCTACTGGCTTTTAGGCATCTGCCAATGGTTCTCACCACCCCATAGTGCCTTCTTTTGGAAAAGTGGAGAGGTTATCAGTACCAACATATAACTGTCAGCACAGCACACATTGAAGGCCATGCTGCTAAACCCTAGGTGTCTACACATGATTCTGCCCTCAATGCAAGCATTCTTAACCCTGGAAAATGCTGACATCTGTGCAGTCACACACACACATGGTTCAGAGGTGCTCCCCAGCCTTACCTGGTCACCTATCCTATCATACCATCATACCCCAAAGTGTGGGTGGAAATAGCATGTGATATGTGATTTCAGTATATATGAGACACATACACACCTCCATGATGTACAGGCAGTGGGATGCACAGGGGACACTGCAGGGGCAGTTCATCATTGGCAGCACACCTATTCAAATCATATCTAGCTACCGGACACCACATGTGACCAGGACGCTCATCCTGTCTATATGGACCATACACAACTGCATTCTGATGTGGGTTTGTGTTCTGATCCTGGGTCACTTGAATGACCCAAACATACATTGGACAATGTACCCATGCCAGCACACAAATGGCCATAGAGCCATCAACAGTGGAATTACAAACACCTTAGTGCAGCTAGGGGCTACCCCCACATGAGGTGAAGGTGTTTTGCAGTGGATATTGCACAATACAGGTTACTCTTGCAGCATCCCTACAGTGTCATCCTCTGTGACAAAGCAACCATCATGTGGTTACATTTGCAGTCACCATCTCCCACAATACCCATTTAGCTAGGGTCACACACACATACACCTCCAACATGGAATATAGCCTCCTGGGGGTTGTAAATACAGCTTCACAGTCCCAAATCCCTCTGTAGGGACTAACACCAATATCTACACATACACACATGTGCTACATGTGCATTTGTATGGATGCATGGAGTCAGGTATACCCGACAGGACTACATCATCCTCTGCAAGGATTTGTACACCTGTCTGGTGGACACCTGCAATGCATAAGTGTCTATAACAGGGATGACATACTGCTGTCTGGGACAAAAGAGCTGCCGGTAGCCATTTACAAGCAATGTCTCATTGGTGTGAACAAGGAAGTGGGATCACTCCTGGAAACCTGCACAGCAAACCCAGAGCTCACATTGCCAACATCCACTACAGAAAATCATCTCCCATTCTGCACATATGTCTGCAACATCACAGGTAGCATCCGCATCTGCTCACTTTTGGTGGTCAAGGATATCAGTTATGCCAGTGCTGTAAGTATAGCATACTTGATGTCTGACAGAGTCAGTGTAGGCTTTACCCCTGTCCTCCCATCAGTACATCAGGATGTCCACAATACCTGTCCCCTTCTCCTATATGCAGGGAATAGGTCAACACTGCCACATGAAAGTCATGGTATACATCTGCCACTGGAGCCTATCACTTGACAGGATGCATCCTACATGACCACAAGCATAACCTTGCAACAACTTAAGGCACTGTATTCAAAGGAGGCCTGACTACCGCCTTTGTCCCAGCTGTGTGAAGGACAACCATTGTCACCCCTTTACACTACAGTGGTGCATCCATCAATCTGTCACATTATACACCCATCAGCCTAAATTGGCTATTCTGCAAGGCCATAGCACAGTTTATAGTTAACCTCATTAACAAGGACATTGGCAACCTCCACACTCCATCATGCATAGTTAGACTTTGCCAAGAAAGGGATCATGACTGTTACACTTGGTGGCCTCTTTGACACAGTCAACAAAGCCATGGATGGGGGGGTGACAGTGCACACTGCCTTCCTTAACCTGGACAAAGTCTTTGACAGTATAACCCACCTGGTCATAATAGATATATGCTCCCAAGTATGTATCATGCCATATGTTACCATAGGAGTAGCACACTAGTGTGCTGACATGATCCATCTAATCCACATAGGAAACTCCACCCCAAGCAGTTGACCCATAACTAGCTGCATAACCTGATTTCTGTGTTTGGGCCTCTGTTATGTGTGATGTACATGTCTGTGGTGCAGAGCACAGCTATAGGCCTATGGCCGACCATGTCTGCAGATAACTGTATGCTGTGTGCTGTCACAGGATTCCCTACTGATGTGGACATCTGCCTAGATGGTCTCATGCAGATACATGATTGGTGCCAGAAACAACATGACATGCAGTGGCAAACCCTTTGGGAGAGTGACGTCCCCACATATCACAGTACTAACAACATCCTAGGTATGCAATCAGTCATGTGGGATCTGTGCACAGGTCGATAGCAACATGAAATTTCACCACCATGTTGCTTCTGTTGTATGGTAAACCTTCTACATGGCCCACCTCATACCTACGGGTACATCATCCAGGTACATGGGATCCTAACATCCCTGTATTCTCCTCAATAAGGCCCATTATTGTGTAACATGCCCCATTCATCATTCACCTCACATAGCACATGCTGTCACAGAGGTTTCCCACCAGTGAGTACTAGGGCCTCAAAGATCTACTATACACAAATAGGCTATAAGGCCAACCTTATACCTGGTGTCATACATACTCCTCAGAGGTGACGTCCATCTGATATGCAAGGCAATCATGGACTCCACATTGTTGGCCCTGTTGCATAAGTGCAACTCAAGCTCCACTCTGTTAACACACACATGGCCTCAACCTAGTGTGTGACATCAACTGGTCTTCTTAGTGGCTCAGACGTGTGTCCTACACACTCACCCTGCTGTGAAATAGTCACCCTGTCCACTATGCAGGCGGAACCTATATAACTGGAATGTTTATATGTGTATATGTGGACCCCATGCCAGACAAATATTGATGCCTGGAAACCAGTTGAACAATATGTAATGGGTGTCTCCAGAGTGTGGGGAATGTGTGTGTGTGTGTGTGTGTGTGTGTGTGTGTGTGTGTGTGTGTGTGTGTGACATGCCAGACCCCTCTGAACAAAGTAATGGTACATTAATATCTGGTACTGTATTCATTCCATGATATTGTATGCTTAATAAGTACACACTGTTGCTGAGGTGAAGCCTGTGTCCCCCCACTACTACTGTCTATAACCTGCTGTCCTCCTGCAGGGGGTAACCAGGAATGCTAGCCATGGTTGTCAGGCAATGAGATACAGGAGTGGAGTACACAGTGAGCTAGCCAGAGTACATCAGGAACAGTCAGGGACACCTGGACAATCTTTGAACTAACCCTGTATGACATTCACAGACCGAGAGGGGCTCATGACCCTACATTATGTAATATGCCAGCTGTATCCACCAGTAGTTACAGTCGCTATTATACAACAGAAAATCCAGTAACATTTCTATGTGGGCTGACCATTGCTGGGGAAACTCAAGGTCCAGAGCTGCAATCTATGTCACTGCAGATAGAGCCAAAAAGCAAGACTTTAGGTGCTGGACAGCAGACTAACAGCAACATGTTATTTATTCCAAGATATGTTGTTGAGACCTACTGTTGATATTCCTATTTCCCATGACTGCACCCACCCAACTGCATTACATTACATAGTTAACTCTATGACATACCTGGTATAGTGCTGTACTCCTTTGTGAGCAGAAATCCCATGATATTATTCCTTGGAAATTGCAGTCTGTCTTCATGAAGAAAGTCACAGACCTCTTTACCGTGCCTTTTGTAGGTAATGCTCATGAAGAGGTGATTGCCTGTGCACCAATCTGTGAACCACACTTGCTAATAGCATGCAGAACAGCTGGGTTGCATTGGGGTCTATATTAAATCACCGAATGCTTATAAAAGCGAATGGTGTTTAATCGACCCTATGTAAGCGAAAGCCTACAGTGTCGAAGTGGAAAAAAATCGCTGTTCCAAAAAAAAAAAAAGAAATTACAAACATTACATTAAGTGGGGGCTTCACCCCCCACACTCCTCCTACTTAAATATACCAACTCCGAGACCGCACAACTGTGCCAAAAACGGCAAAGTACCAAAGCGGGCAAGCAAATTCTTTCCCAGGGAAAGATTTTGCTTAATAGCCGCTTTGATATTTTCTGTTTTCAGCCTTTTCAGTTCGACCAAGACACATTCGAAAGAATGTGTCTTTGGTCTTCTAATATAGACCTGTTGCATTCCATTAGCCGGTGAAATGGGAACAAAGGCCTTCATGTAGGCCTTGCCCCTTTTCCTGGCATGTGAGGAGGACATTATCAAGGTGTGGGAGCTACAGCATCACAGAGGGTAGGTAGAAATACTGTTCACTGTTTGGATTGATGTATGTCCACAGTTTTGCATGCTATGTTTGGCCATTATTAACAGACTTTCTGATTCTGTGTCGGGTTACTGTTTAGCAATGTGTGTTGGGGTCAGTAAGGAGACAGGCAGATGTGAGTGTCATATATCCTTTTTATCTGAATGTGCACACTGCTGCAGTTGATGGTGGTCTATCAGCTGTGTATGTTTGAAGGGGGAGACTTTGTCAAGTCTGTTTCACTTGAGCATTCCCCCCAACCCTTTATGTATGAGTGTTGTGTGGATGCCCTGTTCTAGGTGTTTGGGAGGTACAGTAGGTCTATAACAGTAGCTGAACATACTCCTGCATCAGTATCAGGCTGCATTCTAGCCAGGAGTCATACTAGGGATCGTGAAGACATTGGGAGACAGCAAGCTGTTAATATTAGTGAGGGAGCGGTGTCAGCTCTTGTGTCACAGCATGGCCAGGGTGAGGGTATCCATAACAGTCCAGGTGAGACATGTGTCTCTGGTACATATGTTAAGTAGCAGTACCATCCAGAGAGTGTTAAGGGACAAATGTATTCATATTTGTGACATGTGTCCTACCCTCCAGGCCTTTGACATGCTACTGCAGATGGCAGTGAGTGTGGAGGCAGCAACAAGTTCTGCTGGACATAGCAGGGCTCAGTTATTTCTATGTTATATTGACAAGCATGTAGTTATCTTGCAACAGACTGGACTGTGGGCCTGAACTGTGGGTGTCCAGATGTCAGACATGCTAGGAATGTAACAGATAGAGCTACTGAGTCATTATTATGGGAGGTGTAGTTGCAAGACATATGTGCATGCATATAGTGTGTTACACAGGATTGGCATGAACATGTGCGTTTGGATGGCTATGACATGTGACACTGACCTGTCTGTCATGCTTTTGTAAAATCAATCTGCACTGTCTTGCCAGTACTTCAGCACACACAATACCTTTGATGACAACCATGACATAAGTAGGTGACACAATTGTGGACATTCTGCAACAGTCTATGCAGTTGTCAGCTCTACCTGATAATCGTAGGCCTCACGTCAATCCATCAACATGTCTTTGGCTGTGTACTGGTTTGGTGTCTGCATCAAAGGCCCAAGTATGATGTCATTTATCACATTATACGTAGTGTCACTGGTAATCAGGATATCTTTGTAAAAGCAGAGCACCTCACTGAATCTCTTCAAGAAGAATCTCGATAAGTGGATGGGGGATCGTAGGTTTGTCCCAGGGATTACCCTGTCACTATTAGACAGAGGAGGCACAGTAAACAAAAAAAAAAAGGGCACATATACACAAAGGGGTGGCATAAGCCATACAGGAATCTAATCTGGCTAGGCTTATATAATTGCCCCCAGGCAGATATGAATGATATGAACCTATGAACCTATAAGCACCAGTAATTCACCAGAGATGAGTTGGCCTAGTGGTGTATTATACTGAATTGTAGTTCAGGGGGCCCTGGGCCCAATATTGGGCAGGGGTGTATTTTTTTCCTAATGTTACATCACTGTACTGCACGATATATTTACAATAACACCAGTATTTCTCCAGAGCTGCATTGGCCTAGTGGTGTAATGCATTGAATGGTAGTTTAAGGGGTCCTGGGTTCAATAATTTGCAAGGGTGTGTTTTTTCCTAATGTTACAAAACTGTTCTGCATGATATATTTATAAAAACACCAGTAACTCTTCAGAGCTGAATTAGCCTAGTAGTTCAGACAGTCCTGGGTTCAATTCTTGGCTGGGGTGCATTTTTTCCTAATGTTACAAAACTGTTCTTCATGATATATTTACAAAAACTCCAGTAATTTCTCAAAGCTAAGTTGGCCTAGTGGGCTAATACACTGTGTTGTAGTTCATATGGTCTTGGGTCCAAGAATTAACAGAGTTGGTTATTTTATTGATGTACAGAACAGAGTCTGAATAAAAGATAAGGTGAATAAAGCAGTTTTAAGCAGGTTTGCGCGCCGCACAGTGATGCTAAGCAGTGCTTACTCCCACTTAAATCCACGCTGTTTCCAAAAAGAGAAAAGGAAAAAGGGGTGATAGGAAAGTGGTGAAATAGGGGTAAACAGGGTGAAAAACAATACGAAAGACATCTAGGGATGTGCAAGATGGGTGCAGAAAAGAACAATAGCTCTCCATTTCTTGGGGAGCAACAGCTGTGCATTATGTGGACAGTTTGGAATTTGGAGCCTCACTCCCACAGGGAGGGGTGTGGGTGACATAACTTAAGGTGAAGATAAATTGATGGGATTATTGATTCATGGCAGTGTACATGGGTGTGAAATGGAGAGCTATGTATGGGACAAATGTTTTGGGGAGACAGATGCCCCCTTTTTTTAAGGAGAGAGTGTGATGTTGGTGAAGGGTTGTAGGTACATTTGGGGAGGTAAGTTGGGTAGGAGAGGTTGCTTTTGCAGACAGACAAGACAGCAGACAGGGTTGGTGTATGACACATGAGGGGAGTAAACACCTTGGACGGGGAGTGTGGCTGGAAATCGGAGGGTCAAGTGCCCCCAGATAGAAACAGTGGGATTGCGATCCCCACCCTTGGGCAGTCATCACTGCCCCTTCACAGCCCTGAAGGTGGCTGTGCTGGAGACTGGGTACCAGGGCCAGCCTGCCCCTCGAGGTGTACCTGTCTACCCTCAATCTGGTGCAGTCTATCATCCAAGTCATGTTGGATGACCCTGTGCACCATACCTGAAGTGTGACTCCAGGTGACAACCTCCTCTCCGTGACCAGGGAGGGATGGGCCCCATCCCATGAGGCGGTTCCACCAATGAGTCCTGCAGGATCAGCAAAAGGAGCAGCTCCAGTTTGGGTCCCAGATGTTCTTGGACCTGGTGCCATGGCTGGATGAGGTGGGATAGGCAGATCCACCTGAACCAGCCTACCTAATCATGCTATGGTGTTGAGGTTTGTCAAGGTGTATAGGTTAGTCATGAGCAGAACATTTAAACATTAGTTGTAATAGCATGCATGGGTGTTGCAATTAACCAAGAACAATATAATTACAGAGCATACAGAACACAGGCATAATTGGAATAACAGTCAGTATTGTAACAGCATGTGAGTAATAGTTATGGCGAAAGGTCAACAACAGTGGAATTTCAACAAGGTATGTTAGTATGCAGCCATTGTAATATATAACCAATAATACAACACAAGGCTCAACATTAGTTTTTGAGAACAACATATATGGAAATTAAACCATACCCGTAGCATAAGAATAAATATTTTTGATGCAGATAAGGAGTGGGGGGAGAGAAAAACATTCCATTAACTGTATAGGCTATATTTTTCACAACAGTACTGCTCAAAACTCTAAGGTCTGCCCTTACTTTATTTCTACATGTGCCCTATAGCTTCTGTAGCATGTACATACCTCTCAAGCTGTCCACATGTGATGGAATGGGCCAAGCTGTAAGAAATATAGGTACATAACTACAGGGGACTATTACATGTCAGGGGAACATATATGTCTAGCAAGGTGTAGCCTGCACTGATGTTGTGTGTGTGCTACTGGATTTATATCTGTGTCCAAGATTATTGGCAACAGGGATCACTAGCTGTGACAGCGTGACACTTGAGAGACATGTATCATGCACAGAGCAGGGAATTTATACCTATCCTGCTGTCATTCATAGGCATGGAGTTGGACTATCAGCACACATTTACAGACGCAACAGGTATACAGCCATACCAACAGTAGAACATTTTAGTTGCCTTATTCAGTTGGAATAGCAGTCTACTTCATGACGTTTTATTTAATGGAGCCTTATCACCTAGATGAGCAATGCTGTTTACACACTAGTACATCTGGACACAGACATTAGTATACCCTTCATACAGCTACTACAGACATTTCTTTACCTGTAAGTCCTGTATGGAGAATATCTGTTAACAACGTGTGACTGTTACTATAAATAAATCTTACTTCCGGTCCCTGGATTCAAACCCTGGTCTGTGCGTAGATGAAAATAATGCTTTTCACATTGAGCTACTGGGCCACTGCTGTGGGTTAGTCAGCTGAGTCTGACCTGTTTACATTAGTAGAGTCTCACAGAAGACTAGAGTGACAGTTGAACAAACATGCACAAGATTCAGGCTTGACAGAGATAGTAGGTGAAGTGTGTATTAATACTTGGAATGCAGGTGTACACAATTAACCCCTAGTGGATGGGAATATGTGTGATCTTTACAGACCATATCAGGGTGCTAGGATGCCTACCTGACCCATATATATTTGTAGATGGCATATTTGCAGTCTACAGCTACTACTGTGTCATACTTGCCTGCATTAGCGTACCTACATTCAGGAATGAGTATAGCTGAAATGCAAAGGTTAACACAAGACAATCCTGAGGGAAATATACTATAATACCTTAAGCATTACTATTCAAGGTTCACATGTCAGTGCAGAACATGTATCAGATTGTATTCTATCTTGCAGTACAGCTCCACATCTACACTTTAGCATAACAGTTCTTTAGCAGCCAAACTTCAGTCACTTCATGGTGTTATACCCAAATTTGCTTTGTAGCACCTGTAACATTGGATTTCTTCAACAACAGACCAGAATACACACAACAATTGACAGAACAAAGATTTATTGAGAGTGATATGACACAGTCATTGGTATACATTTGACAAACTTTATTGTTCCCCAGTTTAAATAATGCATGCATTGAAGGTGTGCTGTTATTACAGAACCTATGCAATATTAACTTTATTTCCTTCACAATTCTGACTGCAGTTGTACTGTATTTCCTGTAGGTCATGAATGAGTGTCATTTATTACTTTCACATTTAGAATGCCAGTGTACTTTATTACCAGATCATTAGTATTAATACCGTATGCATATGTCATTCTTACACATTAATAATGTTATTGCAGTACACTCAGAACAGAATATACCTACTGGCAGTTACTACTGTACTCTTTCTTATTTATATGACTATATATTGCAAGTCATATCTGTACTCACCACACTCTTGGTGCATCCTTGCTAGGTGCCAAAGTTGCGAGGCCTCTCCTCTGCAGCTGTGGGAAGGGAAACACACCATTATGTGTACCAGTCTATCAGATATTCATGCTAGAATTTGGTAAAGCAATGGTTCCTAAACAAACAAACTTCTGAGGCATTGCGGTCATTGGACCAAGTGCTCCCTCTTCCTTCACTTCAGATCGTCATAATGATGACGCACCTGCACACCAGTGTGGGGGATTCCAGTTGCCATAGTGAGGTCACGTGCCACATGGTCCCAGGCCTCAGACTGGTATTCAGAGCCCTGGTACTGGGCCTGCAGCAGTCTGTCACCATGGTCTTTGACAAGGAGCCCGATCATGACCCTAAACTCCAAAATGCTGGTTTCTATTTTTATATGTCTGGCACATGTTTCTTGCTAAGCATCACACTGTGCAAACACAAAAATAATAAATAAATAAATACATACGTAAATAAATAAAATAAATAATATGGATGCTACTTTTTAACATTTAATTTCACTGCCATATGGCACTCTGACAGTACAGGGGTGTGTTACGGACACTGTAACACACCCTCTACATATAACTTTTACAACTGGCTAGGAAACAGTTTTCAGTTTAATATTTTAGTGCTGTACGACACTTTCACAGTGCAGGGGGTGTGTTATACATCTCTGGGTACTGTAACACACTCCCTACACTGATTCAGTAACCATGTGCACAGCTCTCCCTCACTAGTGTGCCTTTATTAATATGCAAGGTGCACTGGTGAGGGGGAGTTGCAGACATGGCCATGATACTCTCTGGGTAGGGCTTGCACTATTCCTACACTGAGTTTATTAAATCTGGGAGTATGAATCTGGTTTATTATGGAATATGCAAGGAATAGTGTTACTTTTATGTAGGTAAAACTAACAGAATGTTAAAGGAAGGTGTATATATATATATATATATATATATATATATATATATATATATATATGTATGATTATTTATCAGGTATACAGAGGGGTATTATGACTAATGCTTTAACTAAACATATATGTGAAAATAACAACTCTCATAGGTTTATGTTTAGTGTAATTCCCACCTTAGAAGCAAACGCTAGAAGGGTGATGTGTCTTTAAGAACAGAATGTGTGGAACACAAATGGATTAATTACTTTTGTGCACATAAATATCCAGGTTTAGATAATATCATTAAACTGAAACCATTTCTATAAGTGAAATCTTTAGAAATGTCAAATTATTGTATATCTGTCTATATATATATATATATATATATATATATATATATATATCTAGGCTATCGGTCCTGGGGCCTATACAAGCCCAGCCAAAAAGGTACCCCGGCTTTTGCCACCCAAGAAAATTATTTTCCTGTGCCACTGTCGAGCAGAGCCACAGATGTGATCCCCAGGGTGAATTTCCTATTTCCCATCCAATTATCAAGATTTTTCTTGAAGAGTGCTAATGAGGAGCTTTGTTTGATATAGATAGGTAGTTTATTCCAGAGTATGGGAAGTCTCTGGGACAGGAATCTATCCCTCCGGCATGTTCTGTTTATTGTGCTGACAAGGTTTAGGTCCCTAGAGCAGTAGCTTGAGGGACTGGGATTTGTTTAAGTGGAGCATGTCCAACAGATCTGGGTTTGGCATAGCTTTGTATGTTAGGCAGAGATCACCTTTGAGTAGGCGATATGCGATGGAGTAAAGCTGGAGATTTTGAGACGGTCTGCATAGGGCATCTGTCTGAGGCCGGTAATCCTCTTTGTGAGGTATTTTTGCGGCCCTTCCAGTTGTTGTAGATGTCTTGATAGGTACATACCAAAAGGGGTGTTGTACTCTATAATGGGTCTAATGAGTGATGAGTAGAGGGGAACAATGACTCTTTTTTTCAGGATGAGAAACCTTTTGTAATGAGGTGTGCCATGTAGAAGTATTTCCTGACTACTGTGGTGATGTGATTATCAAAGGAGAGACTACTGTCCACCTGTGTCCAAAGGTCTCTTATCACACTTTCAGTGTTAAGTATACTACCACCTATGTTGTAGTTCATGGGTACAGAGTTTTTACCAAAGGGGATGACAATGCACTTTTTGGCACTGAGCTTGAGGCCATGGCTTTGACACCAGGCATCTGTCTCAGTGAGGCCCTTTTGTAGGATGTCCACATCGTTAGGAGTTTCGATTATGGCTCCTAGTTTGCAGTCATCTGCAAACTTCATTAGCCAAAGACCTTCTGTGTTAGCCTGTACTTCAGAGAAGTAGATACCAAACAGGAGAGGACCCAGGACTGAACCCTGTGGTACTCCACTTGTCACTGGTCTGAAGTCGGATTTGGAGTCTGCTACTTTCACAGTGTGGGTTCTGTCAGTGAGCCAGTTGGCAACCCATCTTGTGACATAGGGATTTATACCTAGTTTAATGAGTTTATCTTTAATTCCAGAGTGGAGGATGGTGTTGAAAGCCTTGGTGAGATCTAGACAGGCTGTGTGAACCACCTTACCCTTGTCTACTGCTTTGGTGACTGCTTCAAAGAAGTCTATCAGGTTTAGAAGACATGATCTGCCTTTTACAAACCCAAACTGGGTGGGGTCCAGAGTTTGGAGATTACCAATGTCTTTGTTTATAAGTTCCATAATGATACGTTCCATGGCCTTGCAGACCAGGCTCGTCAGGCTAATGGGGCAGTAGTTCCCAGGGTCCGTGGTGACTCCTCCCTTGTGGAGTTGGAGTGGGATAACTGTCGCTGTGCGCCATTCAGCAGGCACAAAGCCTGAGGTGAGGCTATGATTGAACATGGTACTTAGGTGGGGTACCAGTTCGTTCTGTAGTTCATTTAGAATGCAGCCTGGGATGTTGTCTGGTCCCATGGATGCTGTGTTCATGGCTTTGGTGAGTGTGGTTTTTACCTGTGCAGCCTTGATTACAGGAACTTTGCATTCTTCCGGTATAGAGATGGGCCCTTTAGGGGGTGAGAGGGGGTTAAATTTAGCACTGAACCTATCTTCCAGGATGTTGGTAATATCAGTTGGGTCTGTATATTTAGTGCCATTATGCTGTAACTCAGAGCAGATCTGAGTGTTGCCACTGAGATTCTTGACATAGCTATAGAATGCTTTGTGGTTGTCTTTAGAATCCATGGTGATTTTGTTTTCATAACTAGCTTTGGAGGATTTTATCAGGGATCGCAGCTTCTTACTGAGGCTGACCAGGGAGCTCCTCCACTCATGGGATTTTACTGTCTTTTGCAACAGTTTCTGCCTTCTGTTTACAGTTTGTTTATGGCAGGGGACCACCAGATTGGCTTCTATTTTTTGGAGGATAGCGTCTTGGTTCTGTTTGGTATAGCAAGATCCATGCACTGATGTAAGTGCTTATAAATTACAATTGTGTAGGATTCAGTAGTCATAACTGTAATGTCCATCTGCATAGGTGTCATGAAGTTCACCACTTCTGTCTTAAGAAGCATGATATTGGCTTTGGAGAAATTTTTTACCATGGTTTCCTTAATGGGGGGTGGGGGTAGGATGTGGATATCTAGGGTAATTAGCTTATGGTCAGATCGGACCAAGGAAATGTTGACTTCAGGTGTGGAACACTGGTCACTCATTTTGGTAATGACTAGATCTAGGATATTGTTGCCCCTGGTGGGTGTGTGGATAAGTTGATCCAGGGCATTGGAGTTTATGAATTCCAGAAAGCATTGAGCAAAGGAGTTGGTACATGAGTAGTTTTCCCAGTTAATGGTGGGGTAGTTGAAATCGCCCATTATTAGGGTGTTTGGTTGAACCCTAATATTTTCCAGTACATCAAGAAAAGAGGAGTGGGAATCCTGGGGCATGGTGGGTGAACTGTAGCAAGCTACAATTTGGATTGCAGTTTTGCCCAGAGTTAGTTGCACTTGGATAACCTCGGCTGCATTATGCTAAGCAACTAGCCTGGAGGTGTGGATATCCTTAATGAATATGGACACACCTCCGCCTTTGGTGTTCTGGTCCAGGTTACATGGCCAAAAAGTGTGGTATGAGTTATAGCCTGGTAGTGCAGGGGTGCTCTCTGGAGCCTTGAACCAGGTCTCAGTCACTGCACAGATATCAATGTTCTCCATTTTAAGGAGTGCCTCAAGTGAGTGCATTTTGAGATTTAGACTTCTAGCATTGAGTAGCATCACCTTCAGTTTTTGCTTGCCTGTTCCTGTTACAGTGGTGAATTTGTCATTTGAACCCTGCCTAAAAACGGCACTATAGGGGTGGCAAGAACCTTAGCCAGTATCCGGAATCCCAGGGGTGACAGGTGCAGGCCATCTCTGACTAAGCATCTGACCATGTCATCCCAGGCAGACAGATACTGGATCCCTTTAGAATGGCACCAGAAGCTTAGTCAATTGTTGAAGTCAATAATTTGTCCTTGTACTGCGGCATCATTCTGGGTGATGGCAGAATGCTACTCAGGGCTAGGGTCATACCTGCCTGGGCTACAAGATCGGAGAGCTCTTCATGTCTCTTTTCATGTAGTCCAGGGAGGTAAGTCTCATCATTCACACCAACATGGACAATGACAGAGTCATATTTGTACTTGTTGTGGAGTGACCTGAGTGCATGGGTTATGTGGCAGATCCTGGCACCTGACAGGCAGCTGACAGTAACCTTCTCCTTGTTTAGCCTGGTGAGTGGGACATCAGTGTGCCTGACTATAGAGTCACCTATGACTAGTGTGTTGGGTACGTTGTTTTGTCTTATTTGCTGTGGTTGAGTGGCACACTGAGTCTGCGGGCTATGTGTCATTTGGGTTGTGTTGGGGGATGGAGGTTGCTTGCATTTCTGCTTTGGAGGTCTCTGTTGTTTGAGCAGATTATTACTGAGAGCCTCCGCAAATGTTTTTGTGTTTCTATGTGTGGATTTTGGTGGTGTAGATTTAGTAAGACTATGTGATGAGTGTGGTGTGGTGCAAGTGTTTACCTTCTCCTCTTGACTGTCAAGTTCAGTCTTGATTGGAGAGAGCTTTATCTCCAGTTTGACTAGATAAGTGCATCTCTCACAGGTTGTAGTGTTGGGTGGTAGGAGGAGAGGGTTGTCTGTGTACATGAGGCAATTTCTACATTGCCCCAAGATGCTCAGATTCATCAGAGAGACAGGAGAGAACACTGGGAGCTGACCCTTGGACATGCCTGAATAAAAAAAAGATTTTCTTCTAGATAAGTGAGGAAAGTGAGTACAAGAGCTGTTTTTCTCTAAGCAAGTGAGGAAAGTAAGTACCAAAACTGTTTTCCTCTAGGTAATGAGGAAGGTTGAGTGCTGTAGTAATTGGTAGGTTATTTAGTATTTACAAGTTCTGAACAAGTGCTGATCACAAATAAGCAAATTCAAGTGCTAAAACTAAGAATCTGTATATGTGGACTAAACTAGTTACAGTAAAGGGGGGAAACAAGTGCAAATGTGGGCTTTTAAATCAGAAAGTTGAGAGAGATGGAAAAATCGCCCAAACGGCCAATAACTACAATTTCTGGGCCAGAACCACTCCTTTTGTGGTAGATAGGTTACCTAGTGCTTACCACTCCCACTGATAAGCTAGAAGGCTTCCCTCCAACACAGAAAGCTTGGGGGGACTCAGAAGCTTACATACAGTCCTGGATACAGTAAATCTGAATCTGGACTACACTAGTTACAGGAAAGGTATTTTTGTATATGTAAACAGAAAAGTAGCTAAAACAGCAGTCAAAACAATTCAAATGCAGTGCAAGCTAGCGCACTTGAGTATGTAGCTATGTTAGACCAAGCAGTTTAAAAAATGCAATTAAATTAAAAATGACTAAAACCAAGTGCAGAAGGAGTCTATTAGGTAGAATGAGGTAGAGATGGGACTGGGGGGAGTGTCCCAGATCAAATCTACAGTGTGGGGCGAGCAACTGCA